>NC_088924.1:22405000-22515000 GCF_038396675.1 Hydra vulgaris | reverse complement strand
AATCAAGATTTAAAAATAAATACAATTTATTTTGAACTTTTTTCTTTTGTAATAACATCAATAAGGAAAGAAACATTATCCTTAAATAGATTATAAAAATGTAAGAAATTTAAGTTAGAATTGTATTTAATAGTTGTCAATGAATCAATTGTCTCAATATCAAGTCAATTTTTGTTATCATCCTAGATCTGATGAATTATCGAAAACAATCTTTTAACTTCTGCTGATGAGACAGCCAAACAAAATGCAAACTCTGCTAATTTTTCTAAATTTGTTTAAGATGTTGAATTTGTTCTAAAATTTATAAAAATCTCAACCCAAATGCTTTCTGGTGAAATTTTTAAGTTTGATCAGCTTGATAAATTTTGTATAAAATAATTTGCTTCAAAACTTTTTGTAGATGATGATTCAATAAGATTTGCAATAAATAACCTCCAAAATTTTTTTTCACTGTTGTCAAAAAAAGATTTGATAACTGGTGGATACTTTGTTAACGATGAAAAGTAATCCTTCATAGGATTGTAAAACTCAATTAAACAAAAATTGCACATTGAAATGTTAAAAAGTGTGTGCTTGAATGATTTAACAAAGGTTTATAATATGAATCAACTTCATCACAAAACTGTTTGAATATTTCTGTTCTCAGATTGTAAATATTAGAAGTTTATAATCTTTAACAACAATTGCATCAATATCAATGAGGGTATCACATCCTGTATTTGAAGCATTATGTGCAATATGAGTCAAACACTCATTTCCAACAATTTCGCTTTTTAAATCGTTTTGAAGCTTACGCCAGACATTATTAACACCATTACCATTAAATCCACCAAAATTCAAAATTTTATTGTCAGCTGTGAACAACTGTTCATTTGGAATTGTTTGAAGTAAATTTTTTTTGTTAAGAACACCAATGACTGGATTAAAGAATCTTGGAATTACAGGCAACATTTTGATTCTCTTATGATTGGAAGTATCTGTTACGAGAGCTATAAAATTAGCCTTTTCTAGTTCACTTTTTGTTGTCACGTCAATAAACGGTGCAATTACTTGTGTTATGACAGCAACTGTTTTAGTTTTTCCATTTGTAAACATTTTTTCAAAAAAATTTTGCGCTAATTCTGAAGTACAATCATTAGAACGAAATGACAAATAATGCTTAGCAATATGATACGAATATGTTGCTTCCTTATCAGCAATTTCAAAATCATTATTTGTTGCACCAATTTTTTTGAAGAATTCATTTGCTTTCCTGTTTAATGATCTAGCAGCAATTGACGGCTAATGCTTTTTAGTATCAATATATTGAACAATATCACTTCGACCTCCAAGTTCAACTGAAAATTCTGCTGAACATGAACTGCACTACGCTTTACTGTAGTTTCCGACCACTTTTTTAATAAATTCAAATTCAGTTGCATATTTGTCATTCCATTGAGTTTTTCGTTTCCTTTTTTCAGATATGATGCTATAAGAAAGTCAAATTACTAATTAAAACAATCTTAGTTGTATATTTTTTACTTACTATCTTATTAAATATAACTAGTTTAATATATTAATTTTATTTAGGAATCACAAATATAAGTTTAAATATTAAAATAAATAATTTCTTGTCACTTTAAAAAACTTTCAACACAAGTTAAGATAATACGACGAAATTCAAAATTCGAAAGAAATTCGATGGCATCATAAATTGCAAATATGTTTTTAAAAAAAACATTAAAGTTTCATTAAAAATTTAAAACTTGTACTAAATAATTCAAAAATACGGGACAAATGTGGTCAAGTAATGTACACGGGACATTTTGTAAAAATACGGAAATGTCCCGGCTAAATACTCGCAGACGACCACCCTACTTTTAGACCATCAATAACTTGATCCATTTTTCCACTAGTCTTTACATTATCACCAACATATATAATATTTAATTCGCTGTTCTGACCGTTTATGGAGAATGATTTTTGAAAGTATCCAAGACATTTGATTTGCTTATAATCAGGACATATTGGTCGTTTATTAGTAGTGAATAAATGTTCAATTATAATTCCAAACTTTTTTAAATGGTTAGTTCCTATAACTATGACCTCAGCGCCTGTGTCAATTTTAAATGTTATTTTTCTTTATTTTACTTTGAATTTCCCAAGGTCTGTATGCACAATCTGCTATAACTCTTCCTAAAAATAACGGACTCAGATGCTGCATACTTGACAAATTTTTACTATCGTTCTGTTGATCAGGATATCTATCAGGAATATTTCGTTTGGCTTTTAAGCAAACTGAACTATTTGAGAAGTGATTCATAATGCTTCAGTCTTTGCAATTTTTACCCCATACTGGACATAATCACCAAATAAAAGGGTGCTTTTTTAAACAGAATTTACATATCAATGAATTAAATTTAAAATCTCTATTATCACTGTTCTGTATGGGTGAATTAAATTTTTTTATACTGTAAAATTGTTTTCCAATACGATCTACACTTTCACTGTTGTTCTTTAACGATTGAGATACACCCTCTTGTGCTATTTCTGAAGAACGATAAACTTCTACTGCTTTAACGAGTGTTAAAGTTTTTTCAGAAAGTAAATTTTTCATTTTTGGTAAGGTTTCGAGTTTCTTAAGAAAACGTATGTCTTTACATTGCAGCATGATATGCTGGTGGTTTCTTTTCTATATCTGACAACAAAACGTGATCATGCCTTCCTCAATCCATGGGCGAAATGCAGCGAATCTATCTACAGTTAAATCTAACATTGGAGGAAAAACGCCACCCTTACCACTTTCTGTTATTTTTTAATTTATTTTTAAGTAACGACTCAAAAGACTAAACAAGAAAATCTCTAAACAAAAAACAATTATGTTACACATGTTTTGTTACGTACTCGTAGCGCCAAGTTGTGTTCATTATATTTATATATATATATATATATATATATATATATATATATATATATATATATATATATATATATATATATATATATATATATATATATATATGTATATATATATATTTATATATAGATATATTTATGTGTGAATGTTATATGTGTGCCCATGCGGATTGGCAATTTAAACATCAAGTTGAATTTTGAACATATTATCTTTTATATTTATGAATTGAATCCATGAATTTATAAAAATAGATTTTTTTTAACTATTTCTTTTATTTAATGAATATATATATATATTTTTAATAATCATTGTATATAATTTTTTTTATTATTAATATATATATGTATTTTAAACATTGTAACCAAATGCTTATTTAAAATGTAATAAAAAAATAAAAACAAAACAAAACAAGAAACTTAGAGTTTAGGCATCTTTTTTTTTAAAAAAATGATGCCTAAACTCTAAGTTTCTAATATGTCAAAAATAAAGCCATAGATCTTTCCCATAAATTGTCTAGTGCTCAAGGCATTGTGGTTGTTGTATTTATTTAAATCTAAGCAATCGGAATAAGTTTTTTTTTGAAGTAAATATTACTAGAGTGATGAAATCTTTTAATGCTAGTTTAGAGAACAAAACTGATAATAGTTCTTCTCCGAGCTGTTGTCCCGCATCTAAAGCTATTTTTTGTGATCTTAAACATGATGAACTTGTTGCTTTAAATGACAAGGACTTTATAAACAATAGTATTTCAACTTAAACAAGAGAACTTTTATTTTAGTTAAGTATAACTCACAATTTTATTAAGGATTGTCTTCTTAACAGAACTATATCTGAAAATAATTGTAAAAGAGGAGCCAAAAAGCATCAAACTCTTAGTTATCGCTTATTTAAAGAAAATTTTGTAGAAATATAAAAGTATCCATAAATTTGTTTATTATAAAGAGTACTATTGCAGCGTCTGCGAAACGTAAACAATACAAAGTTTTTACACATTTGAAGTTGTCTACTAGTTTAGTACTGTATGCTAAATGCAATTCTAAAGCTAATGTCATTGGCTATTGTAAGCATGTTGCTGCATCATTATACCAACTAGTTAACTATAAGATCAGAAATCAAATTAGTCTCAGAAACTAAAATTGCATTGACGTTTTACAGATACAGCATGTTCAACAACAACAACAACAACAACAACAACAACAACAACAACATCAAGATGTTTATTTTCCTAAATCTTTACATCATCTAATTACAATAATATATTCAATATTGTTATATAATACAATTCAAGGTGATGTATACTATAGTTCAAGGTGAATCAAGCAACTCTAAAGCAATTTTATTTTCCAACTTAAATTTTTAAAAAGATGACGCTTATAACGACAAAAATAATACTCGAAAGAGATCTTTAGTTTCAAGAACCCATAAATATTGTTTTGCTAATTTATATGCAGTTCTAAAAGTATATGCTGTTACAATTTTCTCAATGGTCAAAGACGTTATAATATTTTTCTATACATTTGATTTTATTTAGCTTCTTTTATTATCTTTAATGAAGGTTTGATGTCCAAATTTTTTGTGATCAATATTTTCTTACGTATTGAACTTAACAGTTGCTCTCTAACTTCACCATAATTTGAAACCTTATAATTGGACCATCCTTGAGATATTTTTGTTCCTATCTTAGCTTCTACGCCTTGCAATTTCACTTTTTAACAGGTTGTGCAGCCAAGCTTTTTCAAAAACAAAGCGACTTGTTATGGAAAAGAACTATTTTTTGCTATATTGTTGCTTACTCTGTCGAAAGGTAAAATTAATAATCTGAAATGCCAATAGATAAATCTGCTTGGTCTGCCGATAGGTAAATCTTTGTAGTAATTTAACTTGGTCTGCCAATAGGTAATTTCTTGGTCTTCTAATAGGTACATATGACCTTGTAATTTTGATTTTTTGTGTTTCTTTTGTACTTAACTTGATTTTTTTAATGGTTGCCATCTCAAAAGCTATACGCTGAAATTCTTTTATTGGATGGCCATAGAACATTCTTAAGCAAGTCAGAACACCATCCTTCAGTTCTAACTACTGGTTATCTGTGTAAATGCTTCTAATATCATAGTTCGGAGTCAATCCAATATTATCATCAACCAGCATTTTTTTTCTAGAAATAACTTTGCTTATGGGATGTTGGAGATTTTTGGTATATCTCTGATATTTTTTACTTTTTGGATTAAAATGAATGCTTATTTCATACCTTTACTGCAAGTTTTTGATTATAATGTTGTTTTTCAATATACACAAGAGGTATTGTAACACTTGAAATACTGAAAGTCAAACTTTAACCAATAAAAGACAAGTACCAAAAATAACATTCCAAAACAAACTCTACTGACTAAAAGAATTTCACAAAATCATCTAGTAAATCTGCTAAGGAATCAGCTGGTAAAGCAAAACGTACCCTGTGCAATTCCTTAATAAAGTGTAAAGGAATGAGAATATCTGATTACCCATTTAAGAACTAGCCATATTATAATAATAAAAAATAAGAAATTAGGTGAAACATCTGTTGCAGGTAATCCGAAAAAACAATTGAATGTAAACGGATTATTTAAACATAAAACTTTCGCTGAATTGTTAGCATTATATATGCTGCAAAGGATAACAAAAGCTATTTAATACGTAAATTTTTTTAGAAACGTGGTTTCCTAATTTCAAAAAATCAGACCCGTTTTATGATATAAAAAAAAAAACAAGAGCTGTGTGATGAAATTTCTGTTTTAAAAAAATGTAGCAAAAATTTCAGCATAACAGTTAATTAATGAATTGACATCTCCATTAAAAGGTATACAAACGTAACCCTTCACAAAAATGTTGCTTATAAATTTGGTATTGTAAAAATTGATGGCTCCTTTGATGCTTTTACGTTCTAAGAATTAGTGAAAAAGTGACAGATTTTGGGTTCATTTTATATACAAAATTGCGTCTACTCACGATGGTGCAGCAGTAATGCATAAGTACGAACGTATAATTCCAGTAGAGAGTCAACTGTGTACCAAGCACGGTATTCATCTTTCCGTAACTGATGTTTTCTACAAAAAAGTCACATGCCTGTGAAAGCAAAACATGTTCGAGTGTCAAATCAAATGAAGAATCCTGTGAAATTGATAAAGCAAACAATTCTTACAAAAATTTTGAAATCTTTTTTCCGAAAAAAATAATGATTCTTATTCTGATTGATATGGCTGTGACTATCTTAAAAGATTTAATCGTAGTGATATTTTTAAGTTATTTTTAAGTTATTTGTATTTTGAAGTTATAGAGAAAACCGATTATGGAAGCAGCAAAAGATCATTTTGAGCTGACATCAAGTCTTTACTAAATAATTCACGTAAATCAATAATTCAATATGCAAAAAAACAAACAAAATTTTACTTAAGTATTAAATAAAAAATGTTGATTTCGAATTATCGGATTTTTTTTATTCAAGTAATAAAAACAAAAGTAAAAAAAAAAAAAAAAAAAAAAAAAAGTTATAAATTAGTAAAAAATAATATATCTATTAAGATAATTTAAACAGATATGTTGTCATATATTGGACTCTTTATAATTTAAAATACTGTCTTGAAGTTATAAAATTATTATGATTAAATATTAGTAATATACAAAACTAAATTAATAAAATACATTTTTTTAGCATTTTGGGCACAATGGAACAAATGGGTGAACTCTAACAGCTCATATATTTATATAAAGAAAACCAGGGAATGTAATAATTCAACGACTTGTAATCGGTGTTATGGTATTAATTTTAAGGAGGAGAAAATCTCAGGTAAAGTTTTTTTTTAAATATATACAATCTAAAGAAAACTTTAAAAAAACATTTTTTACATAATTTTATGACCAGTAGTTTTTAAAATAAGCAAAGATATCAAACAAGTCAATAACGAATAAATTGCACATATTTTAGAAAGGCAGGGTGTTCGCCAACTTAGTGGCACCGCATATTCCGCTGATTTCCCAATGTGTTTAAAATTCCCAAAGTTAAATGACTTTATTTTTCTAAGTAAGAAGGCGTTTTTGTTTCTCAAAGAAGTTCGTACTGATATTATCATCAGAACTTTTTACAAGCGTGTGTATATAAACTACATCAAAACATAATCAACGAAATTAAAGGTAATTAACAAAAGAAGCTCTAAAGAAAATATTAAAATACAACTAAAAAAACCTGACACATTATCCATTAAATAGTTATATTTTTTAGTTTATATTTGAAAATGGAAAAAGTAAAATTCATGTTGAAATTAGACAAAACAATTTTGTTCCAAAGATAGGATGCACAATATGTAATAAAAAACAAAATTGAATTTGGTTCGACAAAAGGGCTCATATATTAAACCATTGTTTCTAAGTGTATATTATTTTCTTGGTTTCAAACAAAAGAAATCTTTAAAAACGGGTAAAGATAGGTTATTTTTCCACATATACATAAGCAGAAAACATTAAAAACATTACGCTCATAAATTTTGAGAACTTTCATTTCGATAAAAAATGGTTTGGAATGAGTGTCTCGATCCGCAAAGTTTATTAAACGGATCGCATCTTTCTGACGGCCATAAAGGCATTTCAACTTTTTTTAGTACTTACCCATGCAACAATAGCATAATTTAATTAACTATGAATCAATGATTGATAAAGTTGAGCTAGACTCTTTTTACACAAATATATTATGGCTTTATATAAAATTCCTTTATTTTTTGAAATTTTTTTGCCAATATAGTCGATATGCGTTTTTAATAGGATGTTTTCATTAAGAAAAACATTTAAGAACTTTGTTACATAACGTCTTTTTATTTCAACATCATCAATAAAATTTTAGCCAAACTTTGTGGTAAATAAGCTTTTTTTGAGAGTGGGTGGAAAATAACCCTCATTTTTTTTTTAATGTTAATTGTTAGTTTGTTGCATTTAAACCATTTCGATATACTTTTGAGTTGATCATTCATAGTATAGAAGAATTTGTATATGTCATTATCGGAAGAGAATAATTTAATGTCATCAGCAAACAAGTTACTCAATAAGTTCGAGGCTTTAATAAGGTCGTTTATATAAATCAAGAACTATAGTGGTCTCAAAATAAAACCTTGTAGAACGCCACATGAAATATTTAGAAATTTATTTGGATGATCATTATTGCTGAAAACAAATTGTGTACTGTTGGATAGATAACTTTTAAACCATTTTATAACTTTGCAATTTGTTCTGTAATGTTTTAGCTTGTGTAGTAAATAATTCGTGATTGACAGTATCGAATGCTTTTGAAAGGTCGATAGAAACATCTAATGTATATTTAGAATTTTCAAAATAATGAGAGATTTTACGTACAAATGGATAACTGCATGTTCTGTGGAATTATTTCTTTTAAAGCCGAATTGATAGTTGTATAAAAAATGATTAGAATGGAGATAATTATGTAATCTATTGTACATAATACGCTCCAGTATTTTTGAAAATGCGTGGAGGACAGAGATAGAGCGATAATTACTGATATTTGTTTAATCATTTTCTTTTAATATTGGAGTAACTTTAGCAATTTTTAATTGTTCAGGAAAAGCTCAGGAAAATAATATATCTCTTAAGTATTTAAAATATTCTATGACTATATTACCATTTAAGTCATCTACTACGGTTGATTTATTTTTTTAAGAGTTTTAAAAGCTTTTTAAAATTCTTAAAAAGATGGTTCAGAAGATATAAGATTTGTTGGAACCGGTACAATTATCCACCTGTACTCAAAAATCTCTGAATGTAGCATTTGTATAAGGAATTTTGTTTGTTAGTTTGGAACCGATAATAACAAAGAATTTATTAAATTCATGAGCTATAGCTCTTGATTCGCATCTATGTTTGTTATTAACTATAAATTTAAATTTTAAATAATACGTTTCAAAAAATCAATGATGAATTATCTTATATTAACACTTTTTGAGCAGGTCCGGTATTTGTACCCGTTGCGCAGACTGCTATTTATCAGCGGGCTGGATATTAGCACCCGATTTTATTTTTTTTATTTAAAAAACCACAACCAAAAGTTTAATGACAATTATAAGTAATGCCTTTTGTTTGAGAAAAATGTTTTGGTTAATTAACTTATATATATATATATATATATTTTATATGTTGTATATTTACTTGTTATGTTTTAATTGTTATATTTTCTCTATGGTATTTGACATTTTATTTATTGTAAACTATATTTTATACATTATTATTTTTAATTTTTTTATAAAACTATTAATAAAACTGCAAATGATGTTCAAAAAACGAAACTCTTGATAAATTTACATTTAAAATGTCTTACTGTTTTTAAAGTTTTCGTGGAAACTAATACCTTACTAAAGTATGGTATTTATAAAAACAGTTTCCCTTATGAAGAGACACTTCACAAAATTGGCTCATATGACAAGTTAAACTTTTTTTCTAATTCGCAGCACAAACATGGCACTTTCGCTGGGGTTTTACTTTTATACCCCCTGTGAAAATATTAACTATTTTATGTTTCTTTGCCTCTTTTGACAATCTTCTTTTAGGATCTATTTTTCCGGATGTGGCTGACATATCTTTGCGGACTCTACCCTTAAGTAGAAGTAGTCCAAGCATTTTTTTTAGTTCCAACACTGACACATCTTTCCACACAACAGATTTTACACTATCTCTAAATAACTGAAAATTTAGTGTGTGGTAGCGGTTTGTTTTTTGTCACCCAATATTCAAACTAATTGTCCCCAATAAATAGCTGAACCACATCAACTACACTCTCTGAACTGTTTTTGCATAACAAATATTCCACTTTTTTCTATGAATGGCTAGATTTTAGGCACGTCATCATTTTTTAACAGTCCAGCACTTTATTGTCACTTTCTTCAGAGTCGCAAGAAAGTATTGACAAGTTTCTACGTCTTTTTAATCAAAACAATTTCTTTTCACTTTTGCTACCTAAGTCAGTAAACTCTGTATTACTAGATATTTGCAATAAGTTATCGGCAAAGATATCACTATCCAAATCACTATCCGAATATTCTTAGAAAAATCAACAAAGATTAACGTTTGTTCTGATAAACTCATTGAATAATGGGCCAATGTAAAAAATAAATATATTAACAAAAAATTTTTTAGTATTTATACAATTAAACAAAGTGGCAACAAAAACAACGGTGTAGAAGACTATCAATAACAATCCGACGAGAAACATTTGATAAATGCTGAACCACATATATGAGATTATATTATATACATTAGTTTTTATTATATTTTCCTTAAATGCTAATACGCGCATGCAAAAGGCGATAGAGTAAATAATCTAAATTTTTAGAAAAGATTTTTTTAGATTTATTAGCGCTGCTTTTTTTTCAATAAACCAATGATTTTTTTTATGTTTTTTACTTTTTTTTAATTATACCCACTATTCAATATAGTTGTGCCTATTTGAGTACCCACCTAAAAAGTAGTAATACTAGGTAAATTCACTCAACACAAGTTTTAAACGTAAATCCCAATTTCAACTAAGAGATAGGAGTAAAAAAATCCCCCCAGAAAAAGTCCCGTTGAGAAGAATAAGTAGAACATACAAGTAGTGTACAAACATTGAGACAAATAAGTAGAACATACATACATGAACATACAGTGTACATACATGAGACAAATAAGTAGAACATACAAGGAGTGTTCATACATCGACTGCCAAATAGGTAGAATATACAAGGAGTGTCGCTACATTGACTAAAGGTTTTTGTTTTGGCAGGCAATCAATCAATGGAGGATTGTTTCCGGGGGATTTTTTCCCGCGGGAAAATTTTCCTAGAACCATCCACACGCATTTGCAAAAAAGCCATTAAAAGAAGTGGTTTTCAAAATTTTAAACAAAAAAAAAAGAATGCAAAAAAGACTGAAAAATGAGAGTGCAAAAAAACAAAATAGAATTAAAAACGTAATTTTTTAAATTAATCATATATTCTGAAAAAGAGTTATTTCAAGAATATTTACAACTAGTAATGCTACTTAAATAAAGTAAACACTTACTAAAGACAAAACAATAAATCTTTTTATAAATAATTATTATCAATAATTGTGATAGTATTAATAAAAACAAAAATGATAATCGTAATATTATTATTAAAAAAAATAGTAAGATTAGCAAATTTAACAATAACAATAATGATAATAACTACAACAACATTATTGTAAAATGATAAAAAAAATATATAAAAATGTTATTAAAAAAATATTAAAGTCAATATTATTGTTAGATAATGAACAGAAATGAAAGAAATTTAAATCCCACAACCTTCTCTAAAAATAAAACAGTAAACAACTGCAATTAACCCTTTCAGTCCTAGAAAAAAAAAATTGAATTGATTGTACAGAAATCGTCATTAGCAATTTAAAAGCTATAAAATAAAAGAACTTCACAAATGAGACCTTGTTTTCATGACAAATAAATAGTAATTTTTTTAAGTCTAACCTTTATTAGTCTCTTTTATGTGATCAAATACTGTTTATGCGAGTCATGACATTTACTAAGAAATGTTGGGACCCGCATGGCGAGTCAGGGACTGAAAGGGCTTACAGATGTAAAATAAAGTAAAATGATAAGAAATCTTTTAAAAAAAGTATCATGACAACAATAAAAACAAGTATTTAGATATTGAATGTAGACTCAATAATAAAGAACTGTACATAACATAATTACGAAAAGCTAAAACTAAATACATATTTTCTATACTAGATAAGTAAAAAGCAAATACAATAAATTTAAACAAGTTTAACTGCACAATCACACAACGAATGAACAACAACAACAACAACAAAATTGCAGCTTAACAAGCAATGAAAAAACAACAAAATACAAAAAAAAACCATATTTGGTCTTTTTCATTTTCACTTCTGTTTTGTTTAAGAACACCTTTAAGAAGTCTTTAAGAACTTTAAATCAATTTTATTTATTTCTTGTTATTTTTCTTAATTATTTTTCGCTTTTCAATTATTATTTTTTTCATTTTACATTAAATATTCATCAGTTTGTTTAACTTTTCCTTTTTCATTTTCCTTGTTCATTTTTTAACCTTTTAATTTTCTCATTTTATCATTTTTTTTTTTTTTTTGACTTTCTTTGAATAAAAAAGAAACCTTAAAAATTCTGTCCACCATTGCAATGTTGCTGACATTGGTGTAACATATTAACCTACTATATAGCAAAAATAATTTTCCAATTAGCGGAAATTATATGCAAAAATTAATGGATAAACATTTTCAATCTTTGAATAAATTGCATATAATCTTTAACCCAAGTACCATTAATGTTAGACTTTGTTGGACAAAAAATATGGAAAGAATTGCATATGGCCACATTAATGATGTGTAAGAAAAAAAGAAATTCTAAGTTAAAAAAAAAAAAAAGGTAAGCGAAAACCAAAAGTCAATTGAAAAATGAGTGGAAAATGTTTACCAATAAACAATGTATTAACCTAATATTAGGTGAATAATAAAAGTATTTTGCCAAACCTAAGCAATCCTTTAAAAATACAACGTTTTTAAAATACACCACGGTGTCAAAAAAAGATGAAAAAAATTGATAATTTAAAAATGAATTGGTTTGTCTTAATATTCGTGGAAGGTCTTCGCAATCGGCGGGAGAGGGTAAAAGGAAGTAGGGGTGTCATAAACTTTTAGTATTTAATACGAATATTTGTAAATTATTACAAATATTGGTACTAATCATAGCCTTCTTTATAGAAGGCCTCGACACCGTGCGCAATTTTTTTTGACTGAAGGCCCATTTAAAAAAAATATGGCGGTTTAGTAAAATAGAAAAATGTTGTATAGCTTTGCTAAGACTAAATATATAATTAGTAAACATTCTATTTGCATTTTTTGATGCATTATTTTAAAATTAGTTTTTTGACGTTAAATTAACAACTTTTTTATAAGCTCAAATTGTTTATTAAAATGAATTAAAACATTTTAAATCAAAATTTTATATATATAATATATAAGAAATAATAAGTAATGAGAAAAATACACCAATAAAAAACGAAATTATTTTTTTACTAAACATGAAAAAATTTTTTTACATAAGCTTGATTTCTTTTAGTTTGGTTTCTTTATTACTTTTGGGAGTGTGAAGTAATGCAAAGTTCTTTAAAAAAATGTTTGCTAATGTTTGGCATTGTTTCTTTGCAATAGAAACCTGTACAACTCTGCAATAAATGCAAACTGTCGTATAAGAAATGTTCGGTAAACTCTTTTATCTATTAAGAAAAAAATATGTAGCAAAATAAGGACCACTGAGATAGAGTATCTGATGGAATAGTTAATCCTCCTCTATTTAAAGTATTCAAATAAGTTCCATATTTTTCATAATATGTAGTTGTATCTTCATCATTTTCTTCAGTAGAACACTTTTGAAAATAACCAGCAATATAGACAATAGTATATAAAATGTCTATATTTATAGTATCTTATAGATCTGATAAATTGTAAATTATATCAATTTCCCTATCATTTAAATCTTCAAGACATAAAAGACAGTCATGACCATCATTTCCTTCTACATCAATATTCAGTTTTAGCACCACCTTAGCCTGTTGAGTACGTACTTTTTCGATAACTAATTTAGCTGTTATAAAGTAAGTACCACCAGAGCCTTGCCTTAGTTTTCCAAAGCATTTTTCAATTGGATCACTAGAAAACCAACCTAAAATAACATATTCATTTCCACTTGATAAAAGATGACAAGACAAATTAACTAGACCACGACAAGTATGTGAAAGAGCATTGCTTGTATCTCTCGTAAGCTGGCGAACCCGTTTACCAGATGTTGGTTTCATATTTTCAGCCATTGTTGCAATAGCGAGCAACTTTTTTAAATTAATGTCATCTGAAGATTTGATTACATTACGCGACTCATCCCTAAATCTAGTATTGGCACCTGGACATTTAACATTCACTATTTTCCAAAATTCTATAATTAACTCCAAAAAATAATAGTACCCTTGACACTTTCTTGTTCTATTTTAGGATGAGTTTTTAGAGCTGCAACTGTCTCTTCACTAAATATTTGTAAACAAGTGCTTACTTTTTGTCGTTCTATTGGTTTAGGATTTATTGATGTTTCAATCGATCCGGATAACTTTATTAACTGGTTTTTTTCAAGCGTATATAAGTTAATTAAATCTCTCCAATTTGCAATGTGAGTTATTTCATTATGAATAAACTGCAACTGACCTAGTTTTTCTGTTAGCCAATTGTTTCTTATGCACTTCAAAAGATGAATATAGTCATATAAAATATAAGAACCATTTTGACATAACCAAGGTTTTCCCTCTACTGTTTTGAATTTAGAAAAGAAGTTTTGGTTAACTTTATTTCCATCTGTAATAATTGCAATTACTTTACCATTACACGTAGAAGTTTCTATGGTGTCTATAATTAATTTGCATTGTTCTAGTTGGAAATTTGAAGTCAGATTACTAACTGATAAAACTCTTGCTAAAAATTCAGGTTCACCATAAAGACTTTTGACCATAAATGAAAATGCAGTAGTAGCTAATTTCTCTGGATAATTAACAGCATTTCCAAAAATATTTCCACAATGATATAATAATGCTGATTTTACATAAACTTCATCTATCAATAAAACATAATTTCGTTTTTTTTCATCTAAGTTCGATAACACAGAACTTAAAAAAGTTAAATCATCCTGAGAGTTTATTATTGAAGTTATGCGCGTCAAAGTTCGAATACTTGGCAACTGATAATCATAACATAATTGATGGTAGGTGGAGCGACTTGTTGCAAAATATTCAAAAGCTCTCGTTATTATATCAGCAGATTAGACAGCACAACCAACAGAATGATCTCCCATTACATTTAGATGCTCAAGAATTATTTGAATTTTATGATCCTTATCCTTAACTTTCAGATATCTAAGGGCTTCGTTTAAAGATGACTTTTGTACAAAGAGAAGTGATTTTCTTATTTGACAGAGGTTTAACAATACATTTTGAACCAAAATGAAATGCTTCGAACAAAAAACTTTGATTAATTATCAGCAAAAATAGTTGAACTCCACAATTAAATACTTTAGATTGGATGAAAATTGAATTGTTTTGCTTAAATGTAATCAAGTCATTATCATTAGATAAGTATTTTTCAATTTCTTCAAAGTTTAAATTATCAATTATTTTATATTCTTCTAATTCATCTTTTTTGATACCTCTTTTTGAAGAAGAAGATAAAGTCTTTCTCATTTTTGGTGGTGGAGAGGAGAGACAACTTTTAAAGATATTTGGAAACACTGATTGAGCATGAATCGGTCTCAATTTACCACGACATAACGTGAACTCCGCTTCATCTGGCCAATGCAATTTACAAACAGCAGTGAATTTTGTAACGGTCCAATTTAAACGAGGGATACTCATAAACCATTTAATTTTTTCAGATTCTTCACGAGAGAATTTATATACAGATGCATTTCAACCTGAAGACTTACAATTTGAGGAACATTTTGGAACACAACATTTTAAAGGCATTCTAAGTTATTTAATTTAAATTCACTTGAAGAATAACTTTAAATATTTCTGAAAAATAACAATCAATATTTTACACCTTTTCCAAACAAAATTTGCGTTTATAAGAAGTTTTTAAAAACCGGCCTTCAGTCAAAAAAAATCGCGCACGGTGTCGAGGCCTTCTATAAAGAAGGCCTTGGTACTAATTCATGTCACGCGATAAAATCTTTTTTCTTATTATTTTGAATGAGTTTTTCGTATGGCAATTATGTTGGTATCAAGGGAATATTTAAGTAACGTATTTTAGTTACGGATAATTGCCAGTTGTGTATAAAAAATAAGGCTTTATATTAAAAACATAAATTATAAAGCTTTATATTAAAATCATAAATTATAAAGCTTTATATTAAAAACATATATTATAAAGCTTTATATTAAAAACATATTTTGAGCAAAAATTGATATGCCTTAGTCAATTGAACGCAACAAAGAGAATAATAAATTCACGACAGGGACTAGCACATTAACCCCAGAAATATATATTTTTTGAGTTTCACTTGTGATAATCATATTTTATTGATGCTTCCAGTCTGAAGTTTGATAAGTTTACTTTCATTAATAACTATCGTAAAAAAAAGGAAACATTTAGTATTACTGGGTGACAAAAATAACGGATTAAGTACTTTTACCATTTTACTGTAAATCAAGAAGTTATAACAACACTAACAGAATATTTATTAATGAAAATATTCAAAATAATGAAAAGTCAATTTTGTACGGAGTGGCCGCATATGATTTTGATACAAAGCCTCAAACGCTTACAGAAATTTTCCGCGATGGGTTACAGCTCTTCTGGGGATGTTTCAATTTTATTTCTATTTGAGGACCTCCAAACTTTTGTGAGGATTTTCATAAGCACTTGCCTTCAAAGGAAAGAAAAACTATTAGTTTGAGATCACACTAATATGGTAGCCATTCTTAAGCCGAGATAAAATCATTAAAAATAAGAATATATCTGGAGGTTTCTTTGCCCAAATCTGATTGTTTTAGAAGTTGTAGCTTTGCTTAATAGAAAAGAGCTTGTCATTGAAGAACAAGATACGCTCTCAGTTTGAAGTTCTGACCCGCTGTAGAGATTAGCAACATTTTTCTAGTCAAACTGGTTTGTTGTCATTGTTGGGAAACTTTCATTGTTTTAACTTGTAGGGGTGAAAAAATCGTGGAGAATTTTCATAAAACAATATCAAAGCGCAAACTTTAAAATTTACAATCTTTGCATGCGATCAAAAATCCACTCCATAATTTTTGTCACCCTGCATTGCAATGGTTTGGTATATTAAAAATATATTCAACTGAAACTAAAAGCAAGCATTAAGAAATTGAAAGCAAGCATTAAGAAAGAAATTAAATTTCACACTAGTTTATAGATATTCTTTTCTGCGAGATTTCAATACCAGCGCGTACAAAATCGTTCGTTTGACGTATTAAAAACATCACATGTACTTTTGATGAGCAATGGCGTTATGTACGTTTTATGGGTGTCGGTGCGCGCTTAGTCAAAGTATAATAATTTATTTATAATTTAAAGTGTATGCTCTCAGCAAACTCACACTCAATTAAAACTATTATCAATTCAAAAAAATATTATTTTGTGATTGTTGATAACATATAATTTTTGATAATCTTTTTTTTGATAATAGTTTATTGAAACTTTTTTCATTATAAGCAGATGCAAAAAGGTCTGTCAAGTCAATTTTGTTAAATGTAGACAAGTTAGGAAAACATTATGTCATCTATTTCTCTCTTAGGATTTGATAAACGTCTTTCATCTGTAGTCCAGTCGCCATTGCTGGAAATATATTTGCATACACATCGTTGAAAATAGCGAGTAAGTTTTGAGTGGGGAGGGGTTGCCATACAGGTTTTTGCCAAAAACATTTTTAACACTTAAAAAAAAAACTTTATTTGCTCCACAATGTTGAAATCAGTTAACTTATAAAACTCATTTGCCGTTTGCAAAGTCATTACCCATCCAACATTGACGTACGAGTACCGTACGGGGCCCATACGGGTCGTCATACGTTTCCACATGGGGCCCATATGGGTATGCATACTGGATATCCCATATCAGTCCCAGTCAAATCCCTTACTTTAAAACAGTAAGGAGCCCATATGGGTTTGCAACTGGGACCATATGTGAAACCCATTGGGAACCCGCCGGATCTTGGCTACGGTTTTCCTCTGGGGCCCATATGGGTATGCTCACCAGGCATCCCGTAAGGGTCCCACGAGGTTTACCCATTGAAAATCTTGAAAAACTACGTTTAAATGTTTAAAATTTGCAGAAAAAGCAAATTTATATATAGCTTGATTGCTTTATTTCAAAAAAAAATAATTAAAATTACAGTAGAAATTAAGCAAACTTTTAAACAATTATTTAATCGTGAATTTAATGCTTTCACGGTTATCTGGCGAATTGGAAGCTTTTCCAGTGTTGTTTAAATGACTTCTTTGAAAGCCTCTTTACACAATAGCTTGTTTCACTATGACCTGTAAAAAAATTAAAGTTAACTGTTAGTCTTAAATTTTATAGGTAACATAAATTATTTTTATTATGTTATAAAACTCTTACGATTTCACTTGAAACTAATTAAGTAAAAAAGCTTTTTCAAAAAAAAAATTTAAGATTTTTTTTTTAAAAGACTTTCACACACGAACGAACACATTTAGGCCTAGATTCAACTAGTCGGGTGCATAATTACCTAGGAAATTCTTTCCAAAGCTTTTCTAACGCCTGCTGTAATTGTGCAACACTGGCAATGCTCTCTTTGACTAATCTCTTGTCTATCAAAGCCCAAATGTTCTTAATGGGATTGAGATATGGAGAACGAGCTGGCCAAGGCATGACTGCAATGTTTTTCCGATCAAGCCACTCTTTAATCGAGATTGCAGTGTGAGCCGTAGCACCATCGTGCTAAAGAATCCATTGATGTCATTTTCCGCAAAAAGCTCTGGAAGTTGGAAAAAGTTTTCTTTCGAGGATCAATTTGTTTTTGTACTGGTTAATTCTGCCGTTATAAATGTTGAATGACCCTGTTCCTTTATGGGAGACGCATCCCCATATTCTAAATGATCCTCCTCCGCCTTGGATCATTGGTACACAAAAACTCTCTTTAAACTTTTCACCAGCCAGCTTCTTGATGAATAATCCTAACTTGCAATTTATCACCTCAAAATTTGATTCCTTGCTGAAAATAACTTTGGCCTAGTCTTCTACAGTCCAGTGAAGTCTTTCTCTATACCACTTTCATCATTTTAGGCGAACTGAAACACGCACAAGTGTTTCTCGAGCAGCGACATAGCAATCTAAGCCTTACTTATTTAGGCATCTTCGAACAGTTCATCTACTAACACTAACATTACCAGACGTATATGTGAACCTTTCAGCAAGTTCACGGTAAGAAATTTTAGGGTCTTGTCTGTTCTTTCGATAAAGATAACTTTGGTCTCTTGAAGTTAGCGTTAAAGGCCTACCAAGCCTTGGTAAATCTTTGACATCATTATGCAGCTCATGGTTTTTCAACTTTGTTTGTACACATTTATGCGAAAAATTGCACATTCAAGCTATTTCTCATTGGCTTTTTGTTTTATCATTTTGCAGACCTACAATTTGCCATCGTATCTTGTCTGAAACAGCTTTTCTGCCCATTTTTGTCTTTTTACTTTACCAAATAATTACCAATGCGAGTATCTCAAGACATAAAAATGATAATTTATTTTATTTTAGCAAGAACATTTATATAGATAAAAAGAAATCAACCACCAAATTCCTTATCGCTCAGATAACATTTCGTTGAGATATTTCAACTTAAGTCGTTAAATTTGAGTTGACTCTTTATCTTTGCTACATTAGAAATGTAGGTATGTTCTAATTAAATTAAAAATTACCCAAGACAGGTTAACCTAACGAGTTCCAATTATATACCATTTGATAAAGAATCAATTAATAAAGACATTTAAGACGCTTTTAATCGTATTAACTAGTTGGTTTCAAAGATAATTGTGAAAAAAAAACAAAAAATTCACACAAACAAAGTAGTGACTATATTTATGCAACCCACTGTATGTATATATATATACATCTATATATATATATATATATATATATATATATATATATATATATATATATATATATATATATATATATATATATATATATATATATTTAAAACAACTAAAATGCTGCAAATTCCTAGAACATAACCTATTCGTCACAGGACTCGTCAGCTTTTTAAAACCTTTTAAACTAAACATTTTTTTTGTAACTTTATAACAGTTATCACCTTCATTAGCTTTCACAAAGAAAACATTCTAAACCTTGATGATTTTAAATTGTAAACAGAGTCTCAATCCAATGGTTACTGATCCACCATATTTAGGAATACTAAACTTCTGTTTATATCCTTGTACAAGTTTATTTGAGCAACCCTTTGTTCCATGAACAAGCTTTTTTAATTGATCTGAAAAAGTTTTTTAATTGAACAAGGGACATCTATTATGTACTTAAATTTTAACTGTACTATTTCCAATATGTATTAAAGAATGGACATTGTAAACTAGTTGATCCTTACCGTAAAGTTCACCAAATATCTGCACAAAATAAGTTAGTAACTGACAAGCAAAATCAACATAATTTTTCAACAAAATAGAATATTATAAAATTAGAACTGAAACTGAAAGTACTAAAATGTTTGAATAGATTTTTGGCTAGATTATCCCCTTTTAAAGACCTGGCCCAGTGTATACTAAAAAAAGTCTAAGTTCAGTTGCTTACCATCTTTTAATATTTAATTAAGACCTTGGTTTTCTAGAAAATTTTCTTGGAATATAACGAAGTATCTGGAACAATCCGCCAGATAAAGTATTGACTATAATCTGAGACAATTTACAACATTTGGGTCGTTTAACCATAAGTTGATGAGTTTTAGCATACCCCTAAGCATACTAGTCGCATAATGTCTAAAGAAACTTTGTCACCAAATTTTAGTTGTGTGTTAAATGGAATTAAATCAAAATTTAATTCCATTTAACACACCACTAAGATGTTTAGAATGTTTTTGATGACAAAAATCTGAATCAGCGCTTAAAATTGATGAAATGTGTGGTAGTATTATCTTATTATTAAACACAACGCTTTCATCAGTTATAACCATTGTGTCCCTAATACAATTTAAAAATGCTCTAGTTGGTGCATCACATATGATAACAGCAAGATTGATTTCATACTCAATATTTAAATAGACAAAACCATCTTTAAGAAGATCTTTGAACTACACCAAAATATAATGTGGATAGTCAAAAATGGAATTAGGTTTTTGGGCACCACTTTTTAAACAAATCTCTAAAAATCCAATTTGGGTCGCCCAAAATTGCGAATCCTTGGCCTAGGCTCTGACAGTAACATTTATAAACAAAAACTTATTACAAATGTTATTTAAAATTTTCTATATGTATGTTTAAATTTTGTCACTATTTTATATTTTCCTTGAATAATTTCATACTTGTTTTTTTAATATAAAATATTTATGGAGTATTATTCTCTTTTACTATCAGTTATCAAGTTGATTGAACTGACTTGATCAGCTTCAGCTTTAATTTGAAGCTAATAAGTTTAAAGCTGAAGCTGAAATATCAGCTGCAACCCTTAACTTACAGGCAACATAGTTAATGTGATGTATATACTTTATCATAGTACATACGTTTTTTTGTGCTAGAATACTTATTTTTTTTATCTTAATTTTTATTTGTTTTTTTATATTTCATTACTAAGCAAATATTGACTTTTGCGGAATAATCTTTAGATAAAAATAATATTTTCTTACATTACTATAATCGTGGTAAAAAACAAAGGTAATATTTACTCCAATCATTATATTTGTCCCCCAAAGTTCATGCAATTCTATTATACATAAGTCACTCACTAACTCTAATAAATAAAAATTATTAACAATTATTATTATAATTATATTTACTAACCTGTTATTTCTAATATTTATCAATAATACATTCTGGTTGTTGAAGTCATTTTACTCATATCAGTATGCAAATATTGTTAACAGTCAGAGTGCACCAAGCAGAATTATTCTTAAACATGCTGCAAAATACAACATATATTAAGATACATATCATATAAGACCTATGACCTGGAACTTAATACTTTTATCCTAACATTTTAAAATTAAGTTATGGAAAACAAAAACAGTGTTCAACATACTTTAACTCAACTATAATAAATAAGCATATGGTCATGTATATAATAACTTTTTTTAGTTATTGTTATTTATGTTAAAGTTATCAAGTTAAAGTTTTATAATTAAAGTTTGAATGCAAAAGTTTATATCAATAATAATTTCATCAGTATTGTAAACATAAGTTAAGTATTATAAGTATTTACAAGTATAAGTATTGTAAGTATAAGTCATTATTGATAAAAACAACTTAAATATAAATAAATATATAATTATAAATGTATTTTATTTTATATATAATAACTATTTTATATATAATATATTACATATTATATATTATTGATATTATTTATTATAATATATAATTTTATATAAATAACTTATACATAAATAAAATCTCTTTCACATAATATTATGTATATTATGATATTATTGTTAATATTACAAGCGTACAATTTTAAATCAAAGTCAAAAAATATTAATGAATAAAAAATGAGGTAGATGCATAGCAATAAAGCCATTTTTTGCATTTAAATGTAAACACCTAATATTTATATCTCACCGTGGGTAAACTTCGTCAACATCTGTCATTTTGCTTGTATAAAATATAGAAAAATCAATGGAAAAGAGTGGATCAGTAAAAACGATTTAAAAGCTTTAAATTGCCTAAATATAACCCTACCAATCACAGCATTCGCCAGTTTCCTCTTTTTAAATGTTTCTGACAAAGCCAAAGTTTTGATTAAACTTAGCTTTTTTTTTTTGATTAAAAGCAGTTATTACCATCATTAGCAGAAACAAAACTTTATATTTTGATCATTTCAAAAATGCAAACAGTGTCTCAATGGTATAGTTACTTCATGTTTAATAGCTACTGGAACATAGGCTCAACAAATATGTTAATTTTTGTAAATTTGTTTTAATAAAATATAAAAAAACTCTTTTATAATGGTAATAAATGAAATTTTAAAACAACGTCTTTTTAATGGAGTTTTAACAGTGAAAAAATACATTGAAAAAAGTTGTCTCTCGAATTACAATATAAATATAATGTATGCAAAAAATTTAATGCATTAAAGTTATTTTTTTTAATTATTTCACGCACAATACGAACTACAAATGGCAACCACCGATTAAGTTTTGTTTTGATTTTTTTAATTATTAGTTTTAACGTTTTGGGAACCTCCTGGGAAACCCGTCAAATACCCAGATTCTTCGGCCCTGATAAAAACCAGATAAAACCCAATCAAGCAAATTTGTTTTATTTTTTAACCATATGCGACCCGTATGGAAACCAAAACACTAACCCCTTAAATCCCGTTCCCGTAAGCTCAGACAAAAGCCATACGGTACCCATCTGTCAATGTTGGCAGGGTATAGTTTTGTGAATATCTGTCACTGTACAGTCACAATAGTTTTGATACATCGAACTATGTTAAAAAAGCATTGACTGCGTACATTAGAATTAAAAACGATATTTTCTTTTAACACAATGTCTCCGTTTTGTTGTCTGCAAAAAATGCGGGAAAATTTAAAAAGCTGCTACTTTAACAATGGCTTTTTGTTACCTAGTTTTCTATTTCCGTTTAAAAGTAAATGCAGAATTTTTTAATGGGAAATTATTATTATAGGGAGTCACCAATCATATTTTATATTTTTAGTTTTTTTTACGTTTAAAAATAAATTAAGAAGAATAAAAAAAACCATATATATTGTTATTTAAAAATTTCTTATAAACTTTAAATTACAAAGTTATTAAAAATATAAAAGAATAAATAAAAGCGCAAACAATATCTGCTTTTCGGAGAGGTATTGAAAAAAAGTGATATACTTTTGTATACCACCAAAACTATGACAGTAAAGGTATTTTTAATGTTGTTGCAATTGATGAAGTTAAACTATGAGAGTTACAATGTGTTATAATTGCTTTTGGTAATTTTTTTAAATTATTCCTGGCAACACCTTTTTTAAAAGATTGGATGTTTGCGGCACCATCGTAAAAATGACCTCTACGTAAAGTTATATCAGTTCAGCTTTTACTATATAATTCTATCAAACTTTTGCCAATATATTTACCAATAGTCCATCTAGATTAAAAAAGTCAAGAAATACTTCTCTAATTTTTTTCTACATTAACGCATCACACACATGCAGAAAGAACCTGTTGGTTCGCAAATGTTACTTCATCTGATGAAAATGAGTGATATTTTTGAGCTTTGATTTCGTTATTTAGCCTTTCTTGTATGAATTTTTTCCATTAAAAGTAGTTATTTCATTTTCATTTTATGGGCCACGGTAGCTAACATCTTTTCACAATCGTGTTTTGATAAGTTCAGCATTATAGCAAGCTTTTCTTACACATTTGCAAGAAAGTTTTTAGGATTAATTGTTGGGGTAAATTTTCCATACATTTTTCATGAGTTCTACGAAAGATTTGCCCTTATTTCCTCATCAAATGCACTATTCTACTTAATGTTTCAACCATATACTAGTACGATATTTTTCGGTTTTTCAAATTACCATTGTTTTGTAATGGGATGGTTTGAGTTTAGTATTCAAAACGACAACAAAGGCTAGTAGCTTGTTTGATGGCTTCTTTATGGTGTTTATTGCTTACATGTTTTTTTTTTCCTAATACATTACGCTCATCTTTATATCCACGGTTAGCAAAATCTCCCAGGGATATCCCAGGGTCCTAAAATTAAAGCGCAGTATATGCAGAACACCACGGCTTTGCTTTTGCTGTAAACAAATCCATTTTGTAGATATTATTTTTTATAAGCACACTTGCAACCATGTTTAGTGTTTTTGTGAATTTTTTTATTTTTGTTTTTGTCTTTTTTTTTTGTTTAACATAGAATAAATATTATTTTTACAATGTTGCTGTGTATATTCAAAAAATAAAATATAAAAGCGTATACTGGACTTTCAACAAAATTAAGTTAAAGCAGAGAGCAGGTCAAAGTATATTATTTATCACAATCTTTTCACGGAAACCTTTCGTTCAAGTTTAAATAATACATTGTAGTTGTAAAAAGCTCTTATAAAAAATAATAATAACGAAGTTACCATTAATATAGTCAAGACAAAAATATTTGAAATTTGAAACTTTAATGACTTTAAGGATTTCACCATAAAATATATTTTGTTTCGACAGTCCAAAATTTAGGTTCTCAATAAAAATCTAAGAGGTTATTACACTTAATAAAATCTAATAAAATCGTGTTACAAACTAATTACGCAAAAATGCGCAAAGGCACCCTTCTTCGATTTGGTTCTGAAATTTGAGTTGAAAAAACACAGGAGAGGTTTTCTATCTTTCAAAAATATTTACGTTTGTGACACTTTGCAATGAAGGATTGAATTTTGCGCCTATATTTTGTGAATCAATCAAGACATTTAAATAATTTTATTTTAAAAAATAAAAAAATTCCTGATATTGAGTTTTGTTTTGAAGTTAAAAGGGCACTTGTTACAAAAAAGGAGTTGATTGCATCCGAAGACGCCCTCCTCATGCTACAATCCTGGATTTATTTTTTAGTATAAAATATCTTATAAACGTTTGATTATTATGTTCTTAAAAAATAACTAAAATATAATCTTTCAAAAAATTAGCATAAAAAATATGATTTAAGAAAAAAAAAAAAGGAAAAAACAGTGAACAAAGAAAACCGAAAAAAAAAAAGAAAAATCTAAACAAACAAGAAAGAAAAAAAAAATAGCAAAAACAATATAAAAAAAAACTAGAAAATTGGTTTTTCTTTAGTTAACTTTTACTATTTGTAATAATTATTTTTTACTATTATTAATTAACTTACAAATTCGTTTTTTGCTTTAACACATATATTTTAATTAACTTTTTATTATTTATTATATTCTTTTTAGTTCAAATTAGATATGTAAAATTTTTCCGTTTTATACTTCAGTTGTAATACCTCTTGTTATTTATTTATCATTAGTTAATCTGTTTAACAACTTTTGTTATATGTTTTCTAATCATTATTAGATGTTTGTATTTATTATATGTTCTTATACATTTGTTTATTACGGGTTTTATATTATTTAATTTTTTTTTATATTCTTTAAATTTTTTCTATTATTTAATGTTTTTTTTTTAGTAGTTAGTAGTTATTAGTATATATCTATACTTTTTATTTACAATTTCGAAAATATATAATGTAAAATTAACTATTTTGTTAACTATTACTAAGTACTGTTTTATTGTGTATCGTTTAAATATTTTATCATTTGATTTTCTATATTTTCTATTCTATTAACGGTTTTACCATCTAAATCATAAAAGTTTATCATTATTGGAAGTTTTGCAACAACAACGAAAAAAAATTATTAATAACAATTGAGCCATTTATGTGGCTGTTTCTTCTTTTGGATTCATGCAAAATGTATTCCAGTTGACAAACATACTTACAACCGGCTTTCCAATGACTTTTCTGAATGGTTTTGTTCTAACTTTATATCCGACAATTTGGAGTTTAGCATGCTCTCTGATCTGGAGCTTCAATAAACTCTTTCATGCGAGAATCCTTCTCTAAGAAAAATATCTCTTTTACCTCAAAAACATTTTTAAAAACATGAAAAATGTGTTTAATTCATTAGTTAAATAAAAATAACTTGACATTAATGAATTAAATAAATTTATTAATCCTTGTACAGAAATTTGTCTCCATCTTCATATATATTCTCTCGAATTTTACACCAATAATCTCTTCAATCTTCTTAGTATCATAATTACTCTTCCCATGGTATTAGGAGTTACCAAATCTAATTTATTTTCTGAGGATTCTAATAGAAAAGACATTACCATACAGGGATATAACATTGAGCCTTATATAATTTACTCAAAAAAGGGTGGAACACTTTTCACCTAAATTTGAAACATAACTACATATTTTTTAGAGAACTACAAACTTATTTATCCATATATTCAAAACCTGTCTTTCTTGAAGTTATAAATACATTTAAGAATATTACCAATTCTTGATGCGTATATCGACATTCCTCTTTAAACATCATTGAATTTTTATTAATCCATTTTCTCCTCACGTTAAAAAGTTAAGCCATGGAACAAAAAGCTCTTATTCATAAAATATTCTTGAAATCATTTCCTGCTGACAGTCTCCTGTTATCTAACAATTTCAATTTCTGATCATATGGTACAATTTATTTTTAATCCAAATAACCCACCTATCAAAATAAAAGTAAAAATATTTAAACGTAGATCTAAAAAATTCTGATTTTGATTATTTTATTCAAGAAATTTCTGATAGGGAACTTGTCATTAAAGATGACGATAACTTAAATGAATCTATAAGTTTTTACCTTCAAACATTTAAAAAAGTATTAAACCGATATGCTCCCTACAAAGAATTGACACAATTAAATCAAACTTAAATCTAAAATTTGGGTAACTACTGGAAATCTTTAATTTTTTCTAATAAAAAGATGCTTAATAAAATATTTATTAAATCAAAAAATGTGAATACCAAAAATTTATTATTTACTTAGTTAAGTTATACAAAAATAAAATAAGTAATTTATTAGATATAATATGTTATAGAATTGTTAAATGCACTTTTTTTCCCATAAAAACATCAATAATGTAAAGAATATTTACGAAAGAATTAAGGAATCACAAATATCAACCCTTCTACTAATACTAAGACTTTTAGTCTCAAAATCAATATAAACTTCATACATTGCATATCATGCCAATATTGCTAGTATATTCGAATAATATTTAGCGACTATTCAAGACAAACTACTTAAAGTATTGTTTCTTCAAAATGAAAACCTAAACAAGTATTTTAAAATTCTTAGTACAAATTCTTTTTCATTGATACGTGACTTAAAATATGTAGTCGAAGCTCATAAAAGTAAGTCTTAAAGATAATTTTAGATTCGGTCCCAATGGTCAACCAACATTTCTTCTTAAGCTAGTATCTCACATATCTCCAAACCACTATCTACCATGATGAATATATCTATCAAAAATTGTATTTTTTCAGAGATTAAAATTACTTTACTTTTAAGATAGCCAAAGGAATTCCTATACTACTAGATGAGTTCTATGATCTTCTAGACTACTCCAATTATCGACGTATTTTATTTCTTTCTAACTTAAGTAAACTGTTTGTAGAAAAAATGTTCCAAGGACTCGTGGATTTTTTTGAAAAATATATATCTGTACAAACACCAATATGGTTTAGCTACAATCACTCAAAAATTTATTCATTAGTAAAAATAACAGAGAAAATTAGGCAAGCCATTAATTATAAACACTTTGTGTGTCAAATGTTTATTGACATAAAAAAAGGCATTTGATTTAGTTGAGCAAGCAATTCTTTTAAAAAAACTGCAACACCACAGTATTACAGATATTTCTTTTCTCTTACATTTTTAATAAAACACTTTACTAATTTGTTTTACTAATTTGTTTCAAATAATTGTGCTAACTCAGAAGTAGCTAAGTCTACAATGGTGTTCCACAAGGCTTTGTTCTAGGACCATTTTTATTTCAATGATTTAGATATTTCACTTCAATTTTCTATTGCTTCTCAATTTGCAGATGACAATAACTTGCTTCTGATTAACAAATCATTTAAAAAAACTAAAAAAAAAGAAATAGAAATCGCGATCTAGCTAATATTGTTAAATAGTCCTGTTCCATAAATTATCCTTTAATTCTAAAAAACAGAAACTATTACATTTAAATTTGTTCAAACAAAATTAAATAATATAATAAATTTCAGATTATGCTGGCAGAAAATAAATTTAGTTAATTCTATAAAATAAACTGTAAGCAAAAAAGACTCGAACTCAAATAAATTCGAACTGCATTATATTTTGTTTTTTATCTCAAGTACTTAAATTGTGTGACCTTATGAAGCTATCTATTTGTTGCGAGCCAAAATCAAAATAACCGAACTCTTACAATTATTAGCTTTTTATGTTATAGGAAAAATTGTTATTATATTTTGGAATCTGCTTGCAAATTAAAGTTATCTGTACATAAATACTAAACTGTTCATAATGGCTATGAATCCATACAACATAATATCATTCGTACCCGGAACAATCTACCAACTAAAATCTCTTAAATCATTCTCAAAACTGTATTTATTAACCATAAGTTAGAAAAATATTGTTTATAAATTTTTATATCTTTTTATAACTTACTATTTATAACTCTAACTCTGAGTTTCTGTTTACCAAACACTTTTTCTTTAATTTACCATTTACTAATGCAAGACTTTTTATATTCTTCAATATTGATATCCATTGTAAAAAATGACCATCATATATATATATATAGATATATATGTATATATACATATATATATATATATATATATATATATATATATATATATATATATATATATATATATATATATATATATATATATATATATATATATATGTAAATAAAAGCACAATATCACGTTTCATTTTGTTTTTTACAAATATTATTTTACTTGACATTAACATTACTGTTTTAACGGCCGTCGTAAAGCCTTTAAAAACGCAAACGCGAAGTTTTACCGAATTCTCAGCACATAGGCATTCGTCGTTAAAAGAAAGAACAATCTGTCTGTTTTTCTAGCAGGCCTTTAAAGTCATTTTATGAATCAATGATAGAATACAGTATCAATACTTTTTAGATTAAATATTACTAGAAAAGTTGTGTTTAAAACTGACTTAACCAATACTTTTCATGATTTTTTCTTTTAGTTAAAAGGTAGATTACGTCAACCTTCATACTTTCAGTAATAAATTTTTTTTATTTAAAACAACTTTTGCTAGGTATTATTCAGTTGAACCAACAACTTTTGAAAAACACTTTTTTATAAATGAAAGTTGTAGACGGTCAGTCGAACTACTATAAAAATTTGGACAGGCCATGAGTAAACAACCTGAGTAAATAACATTGATGAAGTTCACCACTGTAGTTATAGTTATGAAACGTAATCTACAACTAACTTTAATGAGAAAATTTTACGTGTTTATTAACTTTTATTTATTAGTATTTACTTTATAAGTATTGGAATTTTTGGTTTTAGCTCATTAGTATGAGCGTCCATAAAACCGGTAAAACGGTTCAAGATTGCGTCTCGGCACGGCACTGATAATAAAATCTATAAAACATTTTGGGATGTTTCAAAATAAAACCTCAAAGGTCAATTTCTGACCTGTGAAGCACTTAAATGAAAAAAGTTTAGGCTACTAGGGAATCGGAAACAGTTTTTACCAAAAGCTTGGAGGGAGGGGAGAGTGTAAAGTGATGTTTTTAGGAACTGAAAAATGTGTAATTTTTCTATAAATTTTTAAAAGTGTTAAAGCGTTTTCTATTTCTAAAATAATAGATTTATTTTTATAAAAACAGCAAAAGGGTTGTGCCCCCCCCCCCTCTTAGCTCACCGCCGAAAGTGTAAAATGAGATAAAACTAAAGATAAAATGGTTTTCTTAGATCGATGAAAAATATATACTGGTACAATGAAAAATTATGACAAAAAATGATTTTTAAACAATTTTAAGCCAATAAGGTTTGAATTGACTACACAACGTTAATTTCTGTGATAACTCTTGCCCTTTAAACCAACCCCTCATGTCTTCTGTAAATACATTTTCACAAGACTGGGTGACTTTTTTTACAATTTTTTTGAGAGCTTGAGTGTGGCAACGCCAGTTTGATACAATCATTGGCTTAACAAAGTACTCTTTTATATCTCTTGTTGTTATGCAACAAAATAATGGTAATTCCAAAAACTTCATTTCAATCAATAAGATCGATAAGAAAAATCAATTTAGTGTTAATATCTGGTGGCGTTCTTGGTCTAATAGATTGATCTTCTAGTACATTTTTTTTACCTTTTCCTCTTGTTTCAAGAATTATGTTTTCTATGAAACATTTTTCTTTGTTCTCAGAAAAAAGTATAGTTTGAAGAATAGACTCGGAGAAAGCAAACCAAGCAGATTGCATAATAGTTGGAATGAGTATACACTGAATACTTGGTTACAAGTGTTGAAACAACTTAAGCTAGTTAAAAACATGTTTTGTTTGTTCTATACAACTCTGATTAACTTTGATGTCAAAGCAGACAGGAAAATACACTCCCGCAACATATTCTACAAGTTGTAGAACATTATGTGCTATTTGCCTAAAATCTCCATTGCCTTGAAGACTATGGTGAGACTATAATGACCAAACTCTACAGACTCCGTTAACAGTGTTAACAGTGAAATTTTCAAGAACTGTTAGTTGTTGAGTAAAATGACCACTGCGTGAAGCTTTAGAAATTATTTTTCGGTGAGGAGGGAAGCAGCCACTAATTAAAGTTGGAAGTTACTGAAAGAAAAAAGCTGAAGATTGTAAAGCAAGAAAACGATTGACGTACGACTTAAAGGATTGAAAATTACATGAATCAGGAAAGCAAGATGAAGGAAGCGAATTCCAAAGAACTGATGTTCGAGGAAAAAAACTAGACAAATAAACGTTTTTGGAGCACTTACGAACAGTCACAGAAAAAGAATGACACTTAATTAAATAACGAGTAACACGAGAATGAATTTTAGTAGATGGCACAAGAGACGCTAGCTCTTTAGAGCAGTGCCCATTATAGTATTTGTAGAAAAGAGAAAGAGAAGCAAAATTACGACGATGTGACAATGGTTGGAGGTTGGCTGCAAGAGCAGGTCCAACTATGTTGACAATGCGTTTTTGCACCTTATCTAAAAGAGAAAGGGCATCATTAGAAGAATCGCCCAGATATGGCAACAGTATTCCATAAAAGGCCGGATTTGAGATTTATAGTGATAGAGAATAGAATCCGAAGTGAGAAAGTGACGAGCTCGATAAAGAGATTGGAAGTAAGAGTTAATCCTAAAGGATGAAGAGTAGATGACTCATCGAGTACATCACCGTTCATAAATATAGGAAGAACTAAAGTATTGCGAAAACGATTGGCTAAAAAAAATTCAGTTTCATCTGGATTAAAGTTCACCAGCCACTGTAAACCCCATGCTGTAGCAGAAGTGAAATCCTTTTCAAGCTCAAATGCTTCCTCCAAGCAATCAGAGAGTGTTGGCTTCTTATCACGACAAGAATAAATGGTAGTATCATCAGCAAACAATGCCTCCTTAGATGTGAGAATATCTGGAAGATTGTTAATGTAAATTAAAAAGAGTATAGGGCCAAGGATAGAACCTTGATGAACCCCTGAAGTTACAGAATGAGAAGAAGTGTGCCATCCATGGAGGACAACTTTTATACTACGATTGGAGAGGAAGTATTCAATAGTTTTAAAGATGTTGCCGGGTACACCATAAGAAGAAAGCTTATGGAGAAGACCAGCATGCCAAACTTCATCAAAAGCTTTTGAAATGTCAAGAGCAATGGCCTTAACCTCTCCACCTTTATCTAATGTACGATAAAACCTATCAGTTATTACTGTTAGCAAATCAGCTGTAGAACGAGAAGATCGAAATCAATATTGATGGTCAGAAAGTAAGTTATTAGATTCAAGATGAGAAATTAGGTGTTTGTTAATTAAAGATTTAAAAACTTTGCTTGCGATAGGAAGATGACTAATGGGACGGTAGTTAGACAAATCAGATCGCTCTCCAGAATTTTCGAAGATAGGGATAACAGATGCAGGCTGGAAAACAAGACTCTAATAAGCACTTGTTGAATAGTTTTTAGAGTATAGACGACAGCTCCGGAGAACACTTCTGCAAGACAATATCAGGTATGTTGTCCGGGCCACAAGCTGTAAAAGAGTCTGGCCAGGAAATCACTTTAGATACAGAAGCTGGAGTGATATGAATGTCAAGCAATGGGTTAACCTGTTTGTTTGCAATATAAGGTAGAACAGAACTAGTTGAATCAAGAGATGATGTTGATGAAATGTTTTTAGCAAACAATTCAGCTTTGTCTTTAGGTGAGGTGACAAAGTCTGAATCATACAAGAAAGGTGGAATTAAAGATATGCCCTTATTATTGATATTATTAAAGATTCTCCAGAAATTACGAGAGCCTAATCTTTAAGATGAGATACGAGATTTCATGACCTAAGAATAGCAGGTTTTGGCGTTAGACAAAACCTCTTTACAATTGTTTCTAGCAGTAATAAACAGACGTCTGTTTTCTGGAGAATTGTTTTGCTGATAAAAATGGAAGTAATGGTTTCGATTGGCAATCGCAGCAGCACAGTGTGAGGAAAACCATGGGGGAGAGTGAGGCTTGACCTGGAATCGTCGAGATGAAACAAAAGATTCAATTTCAGCCTGAATCCACAATTTTGTGTTAGAAGCACATTTGTCGACAGGAAGACAAAAGATTTTTACCCAAGGGCCATCACGAAGAAAATCACGGAAAGAATCCCAGTCAGCTTTACTGTAGTTGTAAGAGGTACGATAATAGGGGGATTCAGGTGGTGAAGAAGAATGAGATATTCGTTTTAAAGAGATAAAACTGTGATCAGAAGCACCTAAGGGGGAATGTGGAGAAACTTAGCACTGACTAGGATCAGAAACAAGACATAAGTCAAGTAGAGAAGGTAAATGATTCGGGTTATCAGGAAAGTGAGTTTGAAAGTTGACTATTTGAGTTAGGGATTGAGAAAGGCAAAAGTTGTGGGCTTTAATGCCTGCGGAAACACTGACACTAGAGCCAAGCCATTCAGAGTGGTGAGCATTAAAGTCACCGACAACAACTATATTAATTGATGGATAAAGAGAGAGGGCTTGGTCAATATGATCAGAAATAACATCAAAAAGAGTGCAATCTTGAGATGAAGGAGAGTGATATAGAACAAAGAGAAAGGCAATAGAGTGAAGTGGTGCTAAACGAAAGCACATGAAAGAATAGTCTGTGGATTCAAATTTAGTTTCACGGCCAATGGGATAATTCTTACGAATGTAAATGTCCAGGCCAAGCATGTGACTATTGGAGTCTTTACGAATTAAAGGAAGATAACCATCAACACTAAGATCACAAGATGAGACAGCTGAACTCAAATTAGGCTCAAAAGAGCAAGTAGGTCTGGTGAACTTTGCAAGAGATAAAACTCAACAGAAGAAAAGGTACTTTGAAGACTACGAATATTAGTGAATTATAGGTTTAGAGAACTTGGTGATGATGGTTTTTTGTTTTTTATAGTTTTTGTGACTTTATTCATTTTTAAATTAGATTGAAGAACTTGACTCAAAGCATATATAGTACTCAGAACACTGTTTAATAGCCCAAGCAATTGCCTCATTATTACTAATAAACATTAAGCCGTAACAAAGGGCTCTAAATGTGGCCTCTACAATGCACACCAAAAGTACAAACAGGGACACCATCCATGCACAACATGGCACTGTTAATAATTTGATATTTTTCAGCTGTTGATGGAATCAGCCTCTCTGAGAGGTACCATAGAGTTTGGGAAACCTGACTACCAGCCGGCCTCAGAACCATAAAACTGAGTTTTAGAGCTGTACCCTCATTAGGAGAAAATAGAATGAGTTGCCTAGTCATAAAAGCAGAGACACAAGCAAAACCCATGCATTGAGTCAAGAAGATCCAGCATTCAAAATCCTAAACTGGAAAAACTGTATTAAAAATACAACTGCGCCAGTCTAATAGATGAAGAAGGGGTGCGAGGCTGGTCAACAGACAGAATCAATTTATCCCTTAAGTCTTTGCCTAGGAGGCCTTCCACAAGACTGTAGCTGGGTGCATTTAACATCTGCTCAAGATGAGCATTTTTATCGAGACACCATCTCAAGCTTTTACTCAAACAAGAGCCCCAAGGAGGGGGGGTGTGTGTTTTAAGTCGGAGTTGGCATCTCCTAGCTTTTGCCTAAAAAGGGGTATCCTACAAGACAGCAGGACATGAAGCAGATTGTACTGGGTTACATGTTACATGTTACATGTTACATGAAATGTACTGTACATGAACATGTTTCATGTTACATGTACATGAACATGTTACATGTTAGATGTTACATGTTACATGTTACATGTTACATGTTAACAGTACATGAACATGTTACATGTTACATGTACTGGGTTACATGTTACATGGGTTACATGTTACATGTTACATGAAGCAGATTGTACTGGGTTACATGTTTGAGCCCCACAAATCATAACAATGAAAGTAAAAACATGTAGAAAATTTGGTAGCCGTAATACTGATCAATAGAAAGGTTATTCACCTAACCATTACTCAAGTTAATAAGATGCTCACTAATTTTAACTTTAGTTAAAATGGAGGTAACTGCAAGTTTGATTGCTTTATCAAGTAAGCTGCCAATCGATTGACTCCGTTTTTTTACTGCTTTTAGTTTCTCTTTCTAATAATTTAATCAGATATTTTAGTGGAAAATTATCGGTGTGTAGAGAACAAAAAATACAATATTAATTTTGCCCTAACTATAGTTTTATTTAGTGCAACCTTCTTACTCCAAACCAGTGTTTAGATTAGTAGAATCTCCACCATTTCCTGCTAAGTGTGTAAGTTTTTCTCCCTAAAACAGATACAGGTTTTGTAGGCACCATCTTTACAATTAGGACAGTGTTTCTTAGAAAGAAGTGAAATCATGCATTTACAATCCACCAAGTCAAAAAACTTGTCAATCATAAAATAAAAGTTTTGTTTTTTACATTTACCTGCTCTATTTTGAGAAACCAGATAAGCTTTATTTCAGGCATCTATAAGTCTTTTTATTAAATTATGTTTTGAAGTTACATGAGGCATAAATTAATAGCCATTTTTTAAAAAGTTTATCGTAATTACCCTGAATCATCTAAAAATTACGGTAACTTTTCTGTATAGTTTACTTGTTTCTCTTAGAAAAATACCATATCTTAACACATCTCTCAATGTTGGCAGTTCAGCAACTGGTAGCTCATTCAGAAATCCCAAATATATACGTAGACAAAAAAACTATTTTTTCTTCTTGTTCCAGCAGACATTTCACATTTAATTATACATTTATTTAGTTATTTTAAAAATTTGTTTATAAATGTAATAAATATTAGTTTACGTTTTAAATAAAAAGATAGCAACATCAATATTGATACGAATTATTTTCCTGGTAAAGTATTCTAATATTACAAATAAAATAGATTAAGAATTGAAAAAATGCCGCAGCATAGTTTTAAATAAAAAGAAATGGAGAACAACCCTTACTCTATCTCTATTCATCAATAAAGTCTCTATTTGTTAACTAAAAACAAGAATTTTTTAACTCATGTCCCACTATTAAGCCTGTAGAAATTAAACAAAAAGTATTTTTCTTTTTCCCATGAAGTAAATTTTGATAACTTCACTGACAATATATAAAAATCAATAACTTGTATACTAAATGTTTAAAAAAGGTGTATAAAAATAAGGTTTCTGTTTAGCCCCCCTCCCCTTTCTTTTTTTTTATTAAAATTTTTTTTTAATATTCTATTAATCAAAAATTCTGAAACAGTTTAAACTACCAAATGTATCATGTTTATTTTGTATTAATTTCTTTAGATTAGTTTTCTGTAAAGGTCATAAAATAAGTTTCTAAAATAAATTAAATTTTCCATGTAGCTATTTAGAAAGCGACCTTTAATAAAATATTGAGTTGAAGTTGTTATAAAACTCAAAGCTCCCTTTCGCCTCTAAAGCAGAACTTATAAAAGAAGCTTCTATATCTCAATAAAAAAGGTTACTTTAGAAATTATATAGAGTTTAAACAAAATTGCCATCAATTACTATCAATTTATGTACCCAAATTTTATGTAACAACAGTTCAATGGGGTAACATACTTGAGTCCTATGCATGGTATATGCATTGATATATCAAGCATAGGACTCAAGCATGTTACATTTAAAACTTATTATACCATCTGATTATGCCCAGATGGTATAATAAGTTTTATATGTTGTGGGTTTGGTTTGTTTGAAATTAAATGTCTATTAAAATTCAGGCAGACGAAAAATATGTGAATATGTTTAAAGCGCTCAATGTTTTTTCAGAAAAAAAACCATATGTGTACTCACTGAAAAGTAGTCAACAATATTGAAAACAAATGCAACACCAGTTATTTATAAGTGGCTATCCTCATGCTGCTTTCTAGGTATGTTTAGCAAATGATCAAAACTGTGAAAAACTTTATTCTGATCCTAGCAATAATAAAAATGTACAAAACTTTCAGAAATTTTTCATAGAGTGTTATTCCCTGAATAATTCACTAAGAAACTTGAGAAAAAAGAAATAGTCACAACAATTTTTAATGATATCATAAGAAATGCATTAATGATTTTGACAGTAAACAAGTTAATCAAAAATTAACAAACAACATTATAAATGTTGAGCAACAAAAAGTATGACTGTAAAACATTTTTGTTATAAGTATTTTGTGATTTTGTTTTTAAGACGAAAAAATCATTTTTAATACATTACAGCTCTCTTTAATGTACCTATCTAAAGCTTGAATAACATTAGCTTAAAGATGAAACTGAAAGAAATAGTTTTTGTTGTTACAGCTAGTTTTTTCAAGGTGTAACAAATTTTATAAGTACTATACGTTTGGTAATGTGCCTTCGCATTTGATGGTTTCTGAATTTTTTGATTAGTGCAGTCTATTATACCTTCTACGTTAAGAAGAAGGTATAATAGTCTACTACTTCTAAAATTACCACTTCTGTTGGCTTAAAATAAACTTGAGCATTGAGATTTAAAAATTGAAAATGCTAGATCTTATTTAGCCAAGTTTAGTTTTTATCCTCAATTGTTATAGTGCATTTTTTCCTTGTTTTTTTTTTATTTTTGCTTCTTTATTTATATAATAATTTACATCATATTTAATTTAAGTAAATACTTTTTTTTATGCACCCAGTATAGAATCTTATAAATTTATCCAAATGACATAATCTACTCCAAGTAAACTCTGCTTGTAGTACAAAGGAAAACTAACTCAGCAATCGTTTATGATGTTTTATTTCTAATAAAAGAGAAATAGGAACAATAGGTAGCGCATAATCGTGATCATAATAAGTATCCATAGGCTAATTAAGTTTATTTTGAAAATGATATTCTTTATTTTAGCGTACACAACAAGGCACCTTGTATAGCAAATTTTGAAATCTTTTAATTTTTTCCATAGAAAAAAAAAAAAAAAATAACTGCATTATTATTAAATGTTAATAATTTAGACATTCTTATTTCATAATCTGATACTGATTTTGGCAATTAAAATTGTATAAATAAAATGGATGAAATTAAAGATAAACGACAAACGAAAGCTTATTGGAAACTTCTATTTAGATAACATGGACTAAGGGAAAACATTTACAGTGCATCATTTTATGCAAATGAAAGTTGCAAGGCGAGCAATTTATAATATTACTAAAAAAGTTGAAATCTCCCAGAGAAAACTTGCATTAAAATATGGAGTTCATAGAAGTTATGTTTAAAAAATTTTTAACATGCATGGACATAAATATTTTAAAAGAAAGAAAGCACGAGAAAGCTCTGAAACGCAAAGTTTAAATCAAAGTTTCAAGCGATAGTTTTAGTATGGATTGCAATCAGTAGATTTGGTAAATCAAAGCCTTTGCAATTTAGAATAATGCCATTGATGCAAAAGTATATTCCAAAGAATGCATTGAAAAGAAACTAGTTCCCTTCATCAATTCGCTTCACAAAAATATAAAATATATTTTGGCCTATTGGTGCGAGCTGTCATTATGCAAAGCTAAAAATTGATATTTTAAAGAAGTTTAATATAACCTATGTTTCTAAGGATGATAATCCACCAAATGTACTGCAATTAAGGCTTATTGAGACATTTTGGGCTCACCTAAAACAGAGAGTCTATTCCAATGATTTCAAAGCAAAAAATCTTAACCACCTGAAAAAGAGAATTCAATTTAAGTAACTTTCAAGTTACGAGATTTCAGTACAGAATATTTTGAAAACCTTGTTTGCTCGCTAAAGACTGAAATTCGCTACGCTATTAATCATAGGACACTTTCAGTTATGAGATGAACAATAACATAACTTAAATGACAATAATAAGCAATTCTTTATTGAGCAATTTTTCTAGTAGTCTGGTGTTATTGATTTGCTTTAACAAGTATTCTTTAAATTAGCTTTTGCATGGCATAAGTATCTCAACATTACCTAAGGCATAAACTACTGCCGAAATTTAAAAAAAATGTTAAAAATAATGAAAAACCTGGCAAAAGGACTATCAGTTAATAAAACAAAAACAAAACTTATCTGTAAAAAGATTTTTTTTTGGCCCTTAAAATTTTCTTAAATACATAGAATTTAAAATTAAAGAAAAAAAAACAACTGTATCAACCCTATTTTTACGTTATATTTCTATTAAAAAACATTTGATTCGATAAAAAAAATAGTCATTGATTTTCTGCATAAGTCTTCCTCTATAAGACATATTATATAAGTCTTTCTTTGAACTCCTAATGATTAATGTAGTGTTTATACCTTGACCAATCTTTATAAAAGTCTTGATGAGCAGTTTCCACAATGTGCTTACTTTATAGCCTCAAAAAGGCATCCCTTGCAATTGATGAATTTTTTGATGTGGTAGAAGACGGTGTAAACTTTATGTATTTCGACTGCACCAGTTATAATTAAGTAACATCTTTTAAAAATTTCAAATATTTCAGCAAAATACGGCTGAAGGAAAAAAATTAGCTTTTAGAATTTAGTTGAAACTTTTAAATGCTTCAATTATGTTAAAAATATCGAGAACCAACTTTGCATCAGCAAGATGCTGGAGCATATTTAAAATTTAAGAATCTTCCTCCATTTATTTCCCTAAAACAAGGTCCAATGATACCCCATTATATGGCTCAGTTAAATGTGAACGGCAGCTGGCCACTTAACAGCTACTATCCAAGCAGTTTAAGTATTTTGAAAATATGATTGAAAATTTCAATAAAGATGCAATTCCATCGTTGGGCTTATTTCCATAATCAGAATATTGTCAGGTCAACGGATGATTAGCTTTTGAATGACATTGTATAACAACATTGCTCGAGCAACAACCATACCAGATTGCTGAAAAGACTTTAGGCTAGATTTGATTGTGCCCAGCTTTCGAAAGTTTTCAGAATTGAAAAGACAGTTGAATTTGACGTCACACGATGTTCAAAGCGTCATACTTAAATGGTTTTGAAGACCACAAATTGTGCTTGCAACTTCTATATCTCAGGTCAAAATTCGTTAACATTTTCCATTTAAAAGTTTTAACATTTAACATTTTCCATTTAACAGTTTCCATTTGCATTAAACATTGACCAGATTTGTTCAATGTTTGAGTGAGTTTTGGGCAAATCTTCTAATACCGCAACAAGAATTTGTCTTTTAACTACAGTGTCTTTGCCATTCCTTTGAGTGAGAGTTTGTTTATGAGGTGGTGAGCTGGTATCAACTCTTAACGCAGGACAGTATCAGTAATGTTTAGAAAAAACCTGAGAAAACCTTTTTTAAGCATCAAATTTGAGCTTATCAAACAATCCAACATTAATTTTGCTAGATTGAATAACATGATTCACAAAAATTGATAAAAAACTCCAGAGAGACCCAACCCTAATTTCTTTAAATTTTCTTTTCCGTAGGTAATTTTAAGGTCTCAAAAGGTGACGAAATCATTCATGTGTTGACCTGGGGTTGATGTTATAAAACTTTTTAATGGCATGAGAAGCTACATTTGGAAATTTTACTCTTGGAATTTCCACAGCCGGAAATTTAGAGTTGTAAATTGTTTTTCTTATCAATTTTATAAAACTTTCGCACATTAAAATTTGTATGTATCTATGCCATGATTTTGTTTTCAGAAATCTATTGTCCGGATCAATAAAATTATCAAGGCATAAAAGGTTGTCAAAAACAACGTGTTTTTGAGTCAATAATTTAAAAATATTCTGAACCACTGAACAGGTTTCTCAAGTAAATATTCATATCGTCTTAAATACCATTGTTCAATTTATCTGTCTGTGATGCTAAAAAAAAAAAAGAAATAATTTGTAACTAATTCCAAAATGCAAAAAGACAAAAAAAAAAAAAAATGAAATTAAAATAAGATTAGATTTTAACTAACTTTTAAAAATGCTCACTCCTGTGTTTATATAAATTAACAATGAAAATTAATAAAAGTAGTTTACGCACATTTGAAAAAAATTATGACAAAATCATCATCAACACGCAATTACAAAAAAAAGATTAGTGTTTGTGTATATGCTTATTGTTATTTAAAAAATATTAATGAGAGATTAGCAAATAGATAAGAAAAATTGTTAATAATTTTCGTTAACTCTAGTAATTTTTAATAAATTTTGCTAATTGCGTATTTAGTTAGTTTAGTAAGGAAATCATTAATCTTTTGCTGCATTAAGTTTAAAAAAGACTTTGAGACTTTGCTACGAATTATCTAAATGTAATAGTAGCTGAATTATTCAATTCTAAATGTTTGCTTGAAGGTACGTATGGTGTCATTTTGATTTATGGTTTGCCAATTTGGTGAAAGTTTTTCTTTTGCACATCTTTAAAAATAAACAAGCTAAATAAACAAAAATGTAAGTGTACAGTGCCAAGTGTTTCAATCTGTTTGGGCTGCCATTTCTACAAACTCACTGTGCTACAAATTTTATTTTTGTTCCACGAATAAATAAAATTCATTAAAGAATGACACAATGATGACGAGTAAGCTTTAGTCAAAGGCATAAAGTAAGATGAATACTATAACTTTTGAACTCAATGATATTATATGCTTTTAACATTTACTTATAGTACTACTTATACTATAAGTAAATGTCATAAGCATATATGATTCAGACTAAGAGTAAAGTAAAAATAATAATACTGTAAGTAAATTTTACTTTAACCATGCTACCCCAGATTATAAATTTCTGATATTTCTGAAGTACCTTTCTTTGCAAAGAAATATACCCTAGATTTATTATTGTGTAAAAGTTAGGTAATTAAATGAATTAAAAAAATATTTAAATACTTAATAAATATGTTAAATTTATATTAGTGTTAATAATTATTAAATATACAATATTTAAAACTAAGTATATAATAATTTAAACTTTTTTTGAATCATGAAAATTTTTGTTGAATAAAAACTTGTCATTAAGTTATTATGTACAAGTTATTTGAAATAAATACTAATTAATTTTTTTTAATACTTTATCTTGAACTAAAATTTCACGGATTTAAAAAAGTTTAATTTAAAATTTATTAATAAAATTACACTTTCTACCCTACCAAACGTATGATATATTATATATATTAAAATTTTTACGCATCAATTAATAACATAACACCGATATTAATATATTTTTTAAAATCCATAATGGTTTCTGAGTCATCTTATTGATTGAAAAAATAACCAACTAACAAACTCTTTGATAGCCTTCATCCATAATAAATCATATGATCTGAAAATTCCTGTATGGATTCCTAATATATAAATCTACAATTCCAGTTTACAACGTATATCTTCTTTTCACTGATGCCGTAAAGATATTTTGATGATTATTTTGCTTGAAACTATTATATAGCTCTTATTTAGACATATAATTATAAACTGGAATTAGAGATCATCTAAAAAGTTGTCATGTAGTCTATCAAGCTGATTATTTTTAGTTTTAGAGCTAATTTTTAAAAGAAATTGAACTTCAATATCTATATAACTTTTGACTAGCAGATTTTATAAAAAAAAAGAATAATATATGTTCGAACTTTATATTCTATTAAACAAAATATACTTAAAATACTATTATGTAACCCTAATTTAATGCCAAAGATTTTATTTTTTTGCAACTTTGCGAAAAAAATAATCATTTGCGGACGTTTTTGATCAAGTTTCGATAAATTTTGGTATTTTTTAAAAAAAGCATTTGGCAGAAAAACAGTAAAAAATAACCCCCGTGTTTAGAAGAGATTTTATTTGATGACACGTTTTTACGAGGATTTCTACTTCTCTTTAAAGAACTATTCTCTCTTTCATAGGATTTTTTTCTGATTGATCCTCCAAACTTTATTATTTTTCATTATTTTAGTTCACTTTGCTAAATTTTTCAAATTTTTTTTGTGTAGGTATCTTTATAAAGCTTTTTAAACTTTTTTAACATTATGCATTTTGACAGTAGTTCATACCTTAGAAAATGCTAACATTTTTACACAATGCTTAGTAATATGACGCAAGTCAAACTACGCTTTAACTAGCAAATTAATGTTTTGGTCCATAAAACAAAAATGTTAGTTGTAGCATTAAAACAAATATAGTAAAAATTGTAGGTAATACGTAGTAGAGCTCTAATGTAACCATTATTTTGAAAATAGTGACCAAATATCACATTAATCGGAAACGTTTTGAGTTATAAGTAGCAAAGAAACAACAAAAAAAAAATTAAAACTGCCATAAATCTATAACCATTTAATCAATTGGCTGAAACTTTATTCAGTGTAACGTACTAAACCAAGATTGTTGAATATAATATCAAACTTAGAAGTTCCGCAATAGTGAAACAAAAATGAATAAAAAAATGTTGCAACTTACCCCGTAACGGGGCATTTTGCAACAAAATACTTTGAAAATATAAGCCTCACAAAGTTCAAGGAATATTACAAGTTAATCTCTAATTTCTGTTTTGCAATAAAATTTTATAATTACATTAAAGGAAAGAAGTATTTTTTATTGAACTGCAATACCTTTTTTTACAAGAGAATTCACATACACCTGACTTATTTAGTAAACTAATGATTGCAGACAAAGATTAAACAAAAAGGATTATTATTTAAACTAATTTATTATTTACTTACCCTAAGCAATTTGTTGCAACTCACCCAGTAGGCATCATAATAACTCTAATCAATGTGTATAATTATTTACATTAAATAAATCTAATTTTTTGATTTTTTTTGTATTTGAAAAGGATTTGTTTAACTTACCATTATTTTGGTTATAAATCTTTAACTTTACAGTTAAACACAAAAAAACTTTCAAAACAAAACTTAGAAATTTATATCAAAAAGACAAAATTAGCAAAATCTTTTGAATTTTTTAGTTTATAACTGTAAGTTTTTTACAACTGACGTGTTATAGCTATAGTTATTAAATGTAATTTTCAGATTAATATACAAATACCGTCCTATAAATTGTATTGTTGCAACTTACCCCTGTTGCAACTTGCCCATCTCTTCCCTATATCATCTGTAAAAACTAATTACACCTTTCATTAGGAATTATTTCCTTTCAGTTTTTTAGTTAAACTTACCTTTTTAATTTAAATTTATATAATACTGAAGAAACTATTACAAAATAAATAACTTTAATTAAATTAATTAAAATGAATTTTCATTCATTTTACAAGTTTAAAGATTAAAAATTTAAAAAGTAAAAAAATATTGAAACAGAGTGTTGTATATTTTTTTTAAAATTTAATAAAAGGTTATAAATTTTTAGTAATAAAGTTAATTTGAAAATAATAAAATAAACATAAATTAAAAGTTTTTTATAACAAAAACTAAAAAAAAAATACTTAACTATATGTTTTATTTTAAATTGCTGTGAAAAAGTTTTCAACAACAATTTGAGGAAGTTCGTGTACCTAGAGCCTCTTTGTACCTGGGGCCAGACCATTTTATTTAAAAATTATAAAGTTCTAAGTAATGCTTCTCAGTGAGGTGATTAGTTATAAAAATATTTATTTTTAGTTCTAATTTGATTCTAAGAGAGCGGTACTATAACAAGTTATAAGCGTAAAACGTTTTATGATGGTCTAAAGTAGGGTTGTCGCCGTTGAAAACTAATACTGTTTTACCGTCCAAGAGGAAATGCTTATCTATAAACTCTTGTATATTATAATAATTGTTACTTAAGTACTAATGCGATGTTCAATAAATCTCCTCTCAATCGATGTTCGCTTTTTTTTTAGGTGCCCCAAGAATTCCTAACGGTCTTATCACAGAGCACCGCGGAGGAGCATTTTAATAGGAAGGTCACACGTCCTTCCTAATCAATGTTATAAAACTTGCCTAGAGGTGGGGTTTGAACCAAGGATCTTATGTTACTGAGGAAAGTACGCTGACACTGCGCCACAGCTGCATAATATGCTAATTAATGACATTTTTCATAAGGCTATTATTTCTTGTGCCTAGGGTCATAAAGTTTACTTCTACCTAAGATTAAATAAATTTTGAATCAAATTCATGTGTTTATATTTGTTATCTCTTTATTATAGAGTTAAAAATAATTGTCAAAGAGCGACCCTACCTAGCTAGCACACTTACGTTAACCTAACATAACTAAAAACATCGCAAATGTCGTCTGTTTTCTCCAATGCAAATACAACGTTTATACAATGTTAGGTGATACAATGATCGCACATTGATCCAAAATATATGAATTAAAGTTGATCAAATGTTTATAACCCAATGTTAATCTAATGTGTACGAATTAACGTTGAATTATATTGGATCAACTTTGATCCATATATATTGGAATAATGTCGGATAATATACAGTAGATCAACTTTGTGTTTGCATAAAGAGAAAACAAATGTGCAAATATGTATTTCTTTATATTAAAGAAATTCTTTTTCACTTATAATATATCTAAATATATCTTTCTAATATATTTTTCTCTTTCTTATAAATCAAAATATCAAGCCACAAGCAAAGCAAACATTATTAACTGCTCTGTAATCAGATGCAGCCTTTTTAGTTATATAAGGTATAAACAAATGTATTTAGCATTGTTGATTCGTCAAGATGGTTGAAATACATATTTATATAAATGCATAGATAAAACTATATGTGTATAAATATGTAATATCTAATGTGTATATATATATATATATGTACATATATATATATATATATATATATATATATATATATATATATATATATATATATATATATGTAAATATATATGTATATATATATATATATATATATATTTATATATATATATATATATGTACATATATATATATATATATATATATATATATATATATATATATATATATATATATATATATACATATATATATATATATATATATATATATATATATATATATATATATATATATATATATATATATATATATATATATATATATATATATATACTAAAATAAAAAACAAATGAATTTAATTTCTGATAAAATATAAACATAATGTTGCGATAATGTAAAGTTCAACGTTGAATCAATTTAAATTACATCATTTTGCCAAGGTATATTTCAACATTGTGCTTAGGTAAAATACAACGATGAATATTATATTATGCAATGCTGACAAAAAATACAACATTATGCAAACGTTGTTTTATGGTCGTTGGCGACGTCGCATTTGTAACCAAAATGATATAAAAGCAACATTGGCAATTGATTTTGGGTCAGCTCAACGGGCAATGTTGTTCTAGCGTTTTATCAACGTATGTGTGCTAGCTGGAAAAGTATATTAGCTAATAACCCTAGATAGAACTACAAGTTAACCTTATTAATTTACCTAGAGTCGCCAATTTTTAAACTTTTCTACATGACAGACTTTTATAGTTTGGGTCAATTTATATATACTGATACAAGTTGTAAGTTTAGAGATGTGATTATATCAGTTTCATCATTTTTAGGCAAGTCTAGGGTCTTGAATTTGGGCATTAAAAAAATCCGACACAAGGTAAACAAACTTTCCCTAATTTATGTATGTTTTCCGCAAAAACTATTTCTAAAAACTGTTTCAGGTTTATATTGAAAAGTTTTTCTGTAACTTAAATGGTTTAATGCGTAGGTGAAGTTATGCTATATCATTCATAAAATTTAAATAACGTAATGCTTTTCTCTCTCTCTCTCTCTCTCTCTCTCTCTCTCTCTCTCTCTCTCTCTCTCTCTCTCTATCTCTATCTCTCTCTCTTTATATTATATATATATAAATACATATATATACACACACACATATATATATACATATATATATATATATATATATATATATATATATATATATATATATATATATATATATATATATATATATATATATGTTTATATATTCATGTAATCTTAAGCCACCTACTCGTTTATAGGTAGGTTGTTTAATAAATTGTGTCTAATGAATCTTTTTATATGAAATTTGTTTATTTAGCTGTGTGGTCACAATGGAGTGAATGGTCTCTTTATAATAATTCCTATGGATTTATGAACAGAACAAGAGAGTGTAATATTTTTAAATCTTGTAAGTAGTGTCATAATAACTTTAATTTTTTAACTGTCTGTTTTTATAGTTATTTTTTTAAAAATTAATTTATAGAAATATGTCAAGAAAAAAAGGATATATATATATATATTTTTATATATAAATATATATATATATATATATTTATATATATATATATATATATATATATATATATATATATATATATATATATATATATATATATATATATATATATATATATATATATATATATATATGTATTTATATATATTTATATATATACATATTTATATATCTATATATATATATATATATAAATATATATATATATATGTATATATATATATATATATATATATATATATATATATATATATATATATATATATATATATATATATATATATATATATAAATATACAGTATCGGACAAAACGAGTGCAACCAAATAATGCTAATTTAGTTTCTTTATATAAAAGAGCTGCATTTTTCAATTTAGAGAAATAACTATGTAACTGTTTAGAGACAAAGTTCTTCAAGTTTTATTCATCACAAAGTTTATTATTTGTACACGAAAATAAATAAATTAATCAAAAGTATTAAAAAAAAGTTGATTTCCTTCTGGACAAAACAAGTGCAACTTGATAAAATGTTGACCAAGCTGTATTTCGCTATCAATATTTCGTGGCAAATCCTTTGTTGTCGATCACAGCCTTGCATCTTCGAGGCATAGATTCGATGATGTGATCAATGAAACTTTGTGAAATCGCTGCCCAGGCCTTTTGGATTTGTTCAAACAGTTGATCTTTATTACAAACACCTTCACGATTAATTCTGCGGTTGACGATCTCCTACAGGTTCTCGATAGGGTTGAGATCCGGAGATTGAGGCGGCCAATTTATCACCGATAGGTGGTTGTCTCGAAACCACTGCTTGACTACTTTTGCAGTGTGTTTCGGATTGTTGTCTTGCTGAAAAACCCATTTTATTCGCATATTTCATTCAGCATGAGGTAACATAACATCTTTCAGGATATTTTTATACATGAAACGGTTCATTATTCCATCGCTTCGATGTATTGGACCTAGACCGTTAGCAGAAAAACACCCCCAGACCATTACATTGCCTCCGCCATACTCCAAATTCAACATCATTAAGAGCGATGGCATTTGCTGTGTACGTCGACCGGCCAGAAAACGCCTCGATTTACGTTACTGCCATAAGACCATAGGGCAGTAACGTAAATCGAGGCGTTTTCTGGCCGGTCGACGTACACGGCGAATGCCATCGCTCTTAATGATGTTGAATTTCAATTCATCACTGAACAGGATAGTTCGCCATTTCTGCACATTCCAGTCAATATGAGATGTTGCAAACAGGAGTCTTTTCTTTTGGTTTTTTAGTGAAATCAGCGGTTTATTTGCAGGACGTCGAGAAAACAATCCGGCTTCAACAGCATGTCGTCTGATTGTTTAGTCCGATACAGGCAGCTCCAATTGTTTTTGTATCTCGACTGATGATATCCAGGGATCCTTCTTGACGGATCTGACGATCATAGAATCCTCTCTAGAAGTGGTGGAACACGGTCTTCCACCTTTGTTATCTGCTGCCAACTTCCCCGTAGAACGATACTTGGAACATAGTCTTGATACGGTCCATTTTTTCACGCGATATTTATCATAAATACTTTTTTGTTACATCCCACTTATGTAATCGCCAATAATTTTCTTTCTTAGTTCCAATCCAAGACTGTCGGGAGCCATTTTTGCACTTGAAGTCATAAAAATGCTAAAAACAAATAATCACGCTTCTCAAGGCTCACCGTGTTACATTTACCTTGTGATGATACAATAATGCTCTGTGGAACACAACGTCTTGGTTGGATGTGGACTGTATTGATGTAATGAAACACTTGTTGTATTTCACTTCTTGTATTGATGTTCTTCGATAAAACACTTTGATAAAACTCACTTCGATAAACTGTCTTGATAATACTGACTTATTGACCTCCATATACTGACTGAATTACATGTCGATTTACATGTCTCTTATATAGTAAAATGAACCTGTGTGAACCTGTTCTGGAAGATTCTAGATGCTTCTATTCGATGCTTCTGGATGCGTCTGGATGCTTCTGAATGTTTCTGGATATTTCTGGATGCTTCTTCTGGAAACTTCTGGAAACTTCTGCATGCTTCTGGAAACTTCTGGATACTTCCTTTAATTATTAAAAAACTTCCGTGACGGTGACACGGACCAGACTTAAGAAAATAAAACAAACCAAAAAAGTTGCACTTGTTTTGTCCGCTGCAAAATGGCACTTGTCAACGAAATTCTGCCTGTGTTCTGTCACCTGTCAGCTGATTGCTCACGTCATGGCATGCTATGACTCCAGACTTCTGAACTGTTTGCTGTGGTAGTATAGTTCGTTTCGTTTTTAAGACATGTAAATATAGGAACTCTTTTTAGCATTGTTCGATGTTGGTTGCAAATGTTTTGTCCAATACTGTATATGTACATATTTCTATATATATGTATATATATATATATATATATATATATATATATATATATATATATATATATATATATATATATATATATATATATATATATATATATATATATATATATATATATATGTATGTGCGTCTGTGTGTGTGTGTGTGTGTGTGTGTGTGTGTGTGTGTGTGTGTGTGTGTGTGTCTAATATCTATAACAACCTATAGCAATGGGCTAAACATCAAAAACATCATTGTTGGTACTGTTTTTTTTTAAGTATATTAAATCTTCACCATGATCCAAAGAAACTAATGAGTTCATCTATAACATAACCAACATTATCTTTGTTTATTTTATACATTCTGACATTCTGACTTGTCGTAGTTTAATGTTTTTTCCGTAATTAAAACAACATGAAAAGTTAACATCAAAGTAAAACAGAGTGTATAAGGAAACGATATTAAAGTTTGTGCTATTCAAGAAAACAATTTTTACTTTTTTGAATGCAGAGGAATACTTTGCAGATTTCACAAAGCTATAGGTTCATGATTCCTGCTTTTTTTTTAAAACAAACTTCACAATGCATCTTTTTATTGCCAAATAAAGACCAATGAACACCTTTACTTAGTAAATGTACACAATTTGGAGCGGAATATATGGTTTTTTTCTTATTTAGAAGATTTAGGTAAACTTAGTGGTCATTGAATTTTTGTAGTATGACCAAGAATTAAAAGTCCTAATGTAAAATTGCGACGAAACAACATACTTGTAATTTTTAAATTTGTTACTTTACAATATATAATATATGGATTAGTTATTGTTCGATCTACATGCCCAAAACACAACCTCCGCCACCATTTAATATTTCAATATATATCTTAAATGGAACAATAAAAATTGGCTTTGTCAACTCCTACTATGTTTATATTATAGCCATTTATAGCTTTTTGACATTTAAATATCTGAATAATGAACATGATTATTATTGAACCATCTTTTTGTTTTCGTTTGGTTTGTTCTTTTTCAGTTCTATGGTAACTCAAAAATAAATGAACACTGTTATTGTCCATCCATTTATATGGAATAATATCAAGGTTAAAAACGCGATGACCATTATCCACGCTGGTAAGATCTTTGTCACTCAATAAACCGTTTAATAAATATTTTTTATTGGATCTTTTTTTCCACAACATAACACATTTAGCAACAGCAAATACTCCGCAAAAAGAACAGACGAAAAATAATTGTCAAAAAATACTTTATAGTTTTTGTCAAACAAGTCATTTGTGAGATATGAAACAACTTTTTCACCAAGACCAATGGAATTAGGTATATCTATCTTTTCCGTTTCATCATTCATTTCTTGATACATACTAAATTTGGAGATATAACCATATATATAAGCACGTGCCCATATTTATAACCTCCTTTTATAAGTTTTATGGGGTCATACTGCTTTAAAGAGCTTCTCCCATGCTCTCATCAATACTCATATACTCATTGGATTCCAAAGTTTTTTAAAGTTTCCATTTAATTTGTCAATAAAAGGCCTATTTTATATAGTTTTTGGATTCCAAAGATTTTTAAAATTTCCATTTAATTTGTCAATAAAAGGCCTTATTTTATATAGTTTATCTGTGTTGTTAGTAGGAACGGGATTATTGTCGTTTAAATGAATGTTTCCTTTTTTTTGTGAAAATCTACTTCTTGAAAGAGAATTTGAAACAAGTGAAACATTTAGGTCTTGAGAGTTATTCCAATAGCACTGCAAAGAGAATAAACTATGGTAACCCATTAAAATATTAATACCTAAGAATAAGAATAACTCATTCATTGAAAATGAAGGCACTTTTTTGTGTTTTTGTTTGAGATAAAGATTGCTTTCATATAAGTTTTTTTTATCTAATATAAATATTAAAGAACTTTAGAAAAATAGTCTTTCTCATCATGGCAATTAATAAAAGAATCACCGGCAAGTTCTTATAGTAAAAAAATGTTGAAATAAGTTCTGTTTTATCCTTTTTCATCCGCAATCGTTTTTCATTGATATTGAATTTTTGGCCATGAGCTGTATTACCTTTAGTATTTAAAGCAGTAACACTTTCATTTAATGTTGATTCAAGCTCTAATACTTATTAATACATTGATACAAAATCTTCTTCTTTAGGTAAATTATTAACTTTAAAGTCCAAAATATCTTTCTCCATTCTATGTATTAGTTTAATTATCTCAAGGTAAACTTCTTGCATTATCAATGCAATGCAATGCAATGCATTATGAGCCACTTCTTCAGCTGTTATGACTTTTTTTAAACATTTTCATTAATTACTTGTTTCTAAAAACATGTAAACGTTCTCAAAATTTGAAAGGTAAAATAAAACAAATCTTTGAAATCAGAAATTTATGTTTGAAAAAAATTTCTAAAAAAACGGTTTTTGGACATTAAAGTTTTTGCTATAATTTATCCATTTTCTGTAGTTCAAGTGATATATAGATAAAAAAAACAACTTTAGGTAGTCAATACAATGATTTAGATTGTCCGAAAATTATAATAAATATAAACTCCTATGACTTTTAACATTGCTGTAAATTTTAATTCCAAGCCACAACGCTTTACTAACATTTATACTCATAAAATAAGAAAATCTAAAAGGCTTTATGATAAAAGAAAAAAATTTTCCTTTGATATATCTATTTTTCCATTGGTTGTAAAAATAATAGACACGATTGACTGTTAACAATCTAGTGACCAACACATGGAACTAGAGTTATAAATTAAATTTTATCTGTCAGGATTCCTATACTTCATCGGTATCAAAAGGATTAAATTTTATTTTAAAAACTATTATAACATTATTAACTAATTTTTACCAGGGGCGGATCCTGTATTTTTTGGTCTTCCACATCACTCCCAGACATGGAGCAAACTCCAAACATTTATATGTTTATAATTAACCTTAATAATAAAATATTATAAAAATGTTATTAACCCGTGTCTTTTGGATGAGAAATTGACTTGGGAAATTATCAAAATAGTTCCAACAAACTGAATATCATGTTTATGAACAATTCTCCTAACTGAAAAAAGTCAAGAGAACTTTCTTAAAAAGAAAACGGTTATCAGGCATGGCTTTAATGGTAGCGATTTTGATTCGCCAAAGTTTTAAGAAATTTTCCAGTTTAATATTTAGAATAAATTGAGACTGTGAGGCTGTTTAAAGATAACTTCATTGCTTTTAAACTGTTTTAAACACTTCTTGAATGTTTTTACTTAGTTCAGGTAGGGACTTTTGATCTACCAAGAATTAGGCAGCACAAAGACATTAATACTATTATTTTCAGCAAATTAATATTTGTTTAGCTTTTGTTTTGTATTATTTGGTGAATGCTGTTTTGTCCGAAAACATGTTTATTTTCTCTTTTACAAAGAAAAAATAGACAAGTTTGCACAGTCCATGCCTCATTTAAAAAAACATGTTCATTATGTATTTGCAATAGAGACTTTTTCTTAGATGGAAGTTTTACTTAATTAAGTTCCGTCTCTATAGGCTGAAGATTCCGCTCTGTGTTGCATCAGAACAAACATCTAAAGCAGTGCATAAAAACTTAAAGCTGTGTCTTCAAAAAAATCACTATAAAAAGCTAAAAGCTCTGGTTGTGAATACAATTTAACAAGATTGTAAAAAAATTTTTCAAGAGTATATTTTTATTAAAAAAATGAAAAATGTTTTTTGCAACATATTATAATATATAAACTGTTTGTGGCATTTAAATTTTTCTTAATTTTCTAACAGAAATTTATTTACGTTATTTATGTGCTAGTTGAAAGAAAAAGTTGGTTGCATTCCTAATAGATTTTTACAATAAGATATTTAAACATAATTATGCAGAAAGCAGCCAGTCCTCAATTTTTGCTAAATTAAGATATTAATGTCACCCGATGGAGAAAGGTCAATTTTATGCTCTACTAAAACCAGCCAGGCAGCTTTTATACAAAAATTTCCAGTAATTGGTTTAAAAAATATTTTTGTTGTATAGATTTAATTATTCAATATTTAGACAAAAGTGCTTTTATCTCAATTTTAGTTTTTTGTCGGTGTCTGCTTTCGGCATCACTCTTTTCAATTGCAACTAATATTTCGGTAATATTCATTAATATGAAAATTTTTGCAAGAAATCACAGCAATTAGATCACCAGGGCAGAAATACCCTTTAAAAACACTTCCTGCATCTCCTAGGTTGAGAGAAATTAATTTTTGAAAAAAAAAAAAAACATTCTTCATCTTGAATTAAATCAAAAATCGCAATATGGTTTCAAATTTTATCAAAGTATATTTGGACGCTTAAAAGATACATCAACATAAAATTTAGAACACCTTCATTTTTTAAAAATTTTAAATTTTTGAAAAAATTGTCAAAAAGTGATCAAAATGGCGGTATTTAATTCCTTTTCTACAGTTACTATTTAATGTCAACCTAAAAGAGAGAGTGGTCAAAAAAATATCACATTCAACTTCAAAGTTGAATGTCAGATTTTTCAAGTTAAAGTTGACAATTCAACTTTAACTTAAAACCTCTAAAAAAGAGCATTGACCACAATACACGAAAGAAAAAAAATGAAGCAAAATCAGGAATTATCTTATAATATTATTTTTGTATTTTATAAAGTATTAATGCAAAAAATATAGATGCTACTTTCTTTATTCATTCAAACATGTGTTTTAAAATGCGTAAATGATTTTCAGGGCTTTTTTACTTAACTGGAATTTTAAAATAAAAGAGTTAATATGAATTTTTTAAAACCTAAATGAATTTTTTAAAACCTTTCTATCTTTAGTTCTAACAATTTCTTTATTTATCACTTCCTCAGTCGCAAACAGGGAAGGCGTGCGTAGCAAGTTATTCTTGATTTTGCATTTAATTTGTTTTTGTGACAACTTGACTATGGCTTCTTATATTTTTAAAAACGTTTTAAAAGCAGGTCTGAAATAAAGTAATGTTGTGAGAAAATACTTTAAATGATTTTGTACTATAACAGAAATATTATATTTAAATTATCAAAGGATATTATTAAATAATGTATTTTTTAAGGCGAATGTAAACAATATGTACGATTAATTTTATAAACATCAACAAAAACGATTGTTTCAATAAACTTTAAATTAATACACAAATTTGGTAGTCAAAAAGTTTACAAATTTTTATAATGCTTTGTAAACTTTCTTATGGAATATTTTTATACGACGCTTAGCGCTTTTAACAAAAGTTTTATTAAACTATTGAATTAATTATCATAAAATGTTAAATGAAGTTTTTATTTAATTAAAACGTATTTTTTTTTTTTTTATGATGAGTGTTGATGTTTTAGAGCAATTTGTTTTATTAATTTTATAAGCAACGATAACAATGATGTGTTTCAATAAATCCTTTTTTAAATATATAAAACTAATATAGTCGAAAGCATAACAAAGTTTTTTTTGTTATTTTGTAAACTTTCTAGTTAAACTACCCTAGTAGTATTAAGACATTAATTAGAAAGTTTAAAAAACAATGACAGCAAAAAAAAAAAAAAAAAAAAATTGTAAACACTTTTAAATAAAGTAAAAAGTATTAATTATTGTTTTAAATGAAGTGCATTAATTATAAATTAATCAAGAATAAAATAAAAAATTGTATTTAACTAAAAAAAAATCAGGCAGTTTATGAATATGTTTGAATAGATTTTATTAAATGATTTTATTTTATGTTTAATTTTCTATTTATGTTTAATTGTCTAATTAACTGAGATATTTAACTTAAGTTCATAAAAACGTTAAAAAAGATCAAAGTTTCAAAGATATTCAACGCAAATGTATTATTTGTAAGCGTATTTAAATAATTGTTTACTAAAGTTATTTTTTTTAACTTTTTATTTTTGTTTCTCATATATATATGCACAACTACATATTCATTACAATTTTTTACACCTCATAATTTAAACAAAATATACTTCTGTTACAAAAGAATATATTTAACCAAATACTGCGAAAATATATGTAACAAAAAAACAAAAAATTAACACTGTTAAAAAATAAAAAAAATAATATAATTAAATTTAGGAAGCATTAGTTGAATATGTTATAAAAGACGTGATAAGATTATATCGATGTAGTGAAGAACCTTGGGGTAATACACAAAAAAAAAACATAAACATTGTGGTTCTTATTAACAAATCTTTTAAATATTATTGTGATATTGCGTGTGCATGTTTTTTTTTTAACTTTTTTAAATGTTTTATATCTGACTTTTTCACATTGTAGATTGTTTTAGTTTAAATTTTGATATATCATGTGAACCATAACATTTTTATATTATTATCTATATTAAAAGCAAGATTTTTAAGTTTTGATTTTAAAGAAAATATACTGTTAGGAAGAGTAATTAAGGTTTAGATCGGAATTATTTTGTTGTATAAATAGAGCCGCGATAAGAGATAAGAGAAAAGTGAGACTTTGTTTTCGGGGTACGATAAAGTTACCAACTGCTCTTGTGTTACTTATTGGTAATTGAATGAAATAAGTTTTCCGTAAATCGTGAAGAAACTTATCCCATTTTGATTTTTAGCATAAATAGTATATTAGCAAAGATATTAATTTGATAAATATTTAGCGCGTTAATTTCTTTTGATAGAGGTTAAGCATGTTTATGTTTGTTTTTACTATGTATTATTCTAGAAGCATATTTCTGCCGTCGATAAAGAGGCATTAAATTTGTCTTGTGTGTGCTTCCCCAAGCAATGTTAGCGTATGTAAGATGACTATCTATAAAGGAAAAGTAAAGAGTTTTTGAGTTTTCTTGTGATAAAAAGGCTCTAGCTTTGAGAAGCAAACCAAGACGTTTAAATAATTGAGTGTTGATGGCCTTCAAGTAGGCTGTTTCTTCTTAGATACGGAAGAGTTGATGAAAATTTTTTTTTGTTGCTTTGAGTAAAATAAAATTTATTTATTTTTTTGTACATTTATATATAACTTATTAGCACTGAACCATGTTTTAAGTTGTTGAAGTTCAAGGTTGAAAAGGTTGACAAAAAGGTCATCAATAGAAGAAGATGAATGAAACAGATTTGTATCATCTGCAAACCTAATGCAATCAAGATTTATAGTGGCTTTAGGTGGGCCATTAATGCGTATAAGGATTACCAAGGGGCAAGATTTGATCCGTGTGGAATACAACATTTTATTTTTAATAGCTTTAAATTAGAAATATCGTCAATTATGACACATTGTTGCCTTTTAATTAAATAGCTGGTGAACTATTTTATAGTTTCGTTTTTTATAAAGAATTTTTCCATTTTTTCAATTACAATTTTATGGTTGACCTCATCGAAAGCTTTTGTCAAATCAACAAAGACTACCTATGTAAGCTGATGTTGTTCATAAGGTCAATGATGGCATTTTTTGTTGAGTGATTCATTAAATAATTGTTCTGGTATTCACTTAAAAGTTTTTGTTCTGTAAGATATTTATAGAGTCTATTTTACACTGTTTCATAAGCAGAGAAGATACTGAACGAATTCAAATACGTCTATAATTGGTTGGTGATAATGTGTCTCGAGTTTTAAATATTGGTAAAATTTTTGCTATTTTGAATTTTTAATGGACAACTTCTGTTCAAATTGATGAGTTAAAAATATTAAAAAGAGGATCTTTTATAAAGGGTAAGATATCTATTACTACATTGCTGAAAATATCATTGATGCCTGGAGCTTTTTTTTTTAATGTTCTTTTGCTTCTTCGAATTCCTCTAATGTTAAATCATTTTCAGGAAAAAAGGTAGTATGATCAGTAAAATAGCTATTAAATGATCTGTTCGAATATTTTATTTGTGATGCTAGGTTTGAGCAATTATTTACACAAAAATTGTTAATGTTTTTGGAGATTTCTTTATCTGTATACTGAAATTCAATATTCTCAATTTTAGAGGGTAAAGTTTCTGATTTAATTTAGTTTTAACAATAATTTTGTTCATATTATCCCATGTTTTTTTAATAAAAGTATTTAACTTTTATTTCTTTTTTCTGTAAGTGGAAAGTGCTTATTGAATTGTTCAAGGAAAATATTTATAAATGTGTTATAGGCAGTATTTTTAAGCCCTTGGTAGCATTGAACATAAACGTTAGAGCAAATTTTTTTCTTGATAAAAATTCTTTAAATTTGCAAAGAGGAGATTCGTTAATTGTTCTTTTATATGTTTAAGTTTTTGCACTGTTCAACTCAGTGGGAATGTGTTGTCCAGGGGACATCTGGATGTCCAGGAGATGTCTAACAGACGACCTCTGGACGATGCGTGTCCACTGGGATGAATTTGATTATTGTGCAAGTCAAAAAAAATTGGGAAGTGATCTGATGTGTCTGTTTAACAAGTTCCTGTTTTATGAGATGCATCATGAATTGAGTTTGTTAGTATATTATCTATGCCAGTAAATAAAGTTGAAGTGACTCGTGTGGGTTTATTTATTTATGAGAGTTTACTGTGCTGGAATTAATTATCATAGAAGATTTTTGTTTTATCGTGTTCATTGTATGTTAAACAGTCTATGTTCAAGTCTTTAATGCAAAATAGTTTTTTTTTTCACTATTGGTTTTTAACAATGTTATTACCTTTTCTAACTATTTGACTAAAACTTTTGCGAAATAGTTAGAAAAGTTATTAATATTGTTATCAGGCGGTGTGTGACAAGTTGTTATTAAAATCTTTTTTATTTTGTAAATAATCAATTCAATTGAAATGGGATTCAATTATGTGTATATATATATATATATATATATATATATATATATATATATATATATATATATATATATATATATATATATATATATATATATATATATATATATATATATATATATATATATATATATATATATATATATATATATATATATATATATATAAAAGCTGTATTTTTGTAGTTCTGTAGTTGTTACTACTTTCCGAACATTCAATTTTATTTTATATTCAAAATATAACTTGCATTATAGCAACCATCTCAATGGAAAAAGAGACTTTTCTATCAAAAGGAAGTTTAATTGCAACATTGATGCTTTATAAAGAACACACAGTGTATTTTGAAATCAATCCAACAGCTTTAAATAAATCTGTTCTTGAAAATAATATCTTTAGTTTGACTAATGGTATAGATATTAACCACAGATGTCAAATTCTATCAGTGTTTCTCAATCAAGCTAATGGAACTTTGCTAATTCTTTTTGGCTTAAATAAAACAGATTATAACGTATCAACAACTCCTATTCAAATCGGTAATTGGACTTCAGTTAAAATATTCCAAAAGTTATCGGCAGAAAAATACGCTTACTCCATTGAACTTAATGGTCAAAAAATATTTAATTTTACAAATCAAGATCCAAAAGATTTTTCGAATGTTACAGTTTTTGTTTCAAATCCTAATAATGATGTTCAAACTGGTTACATTAAAAACCTGAATATAACAAATTACATTCCAGGTAAATTAATTTTTGATTAAAAGTTTTGTATTAAAAAGTTAGTTTATGAATTTAAAGGGGAAATAAAATATTTTAAGTTTTAATTATTTACTTTTCTCAATATTTTGCTAAACTACTGTAAACAACATCATCAAGTTATCAAATAATAGTTAAAGTGTCTACCAATGCATGTTGTATACATATTTAAAAAAATACTAAAAAAAAGCAGCAATTAAGCAAAAATCTTTCAATTAAAACTAATTAGCTGTCAAGACCCATGCAATACAGGTCATAGTAAGTCTGTTCTGCACCAACTACATTTAAACTTGATTTTAAAGATTTAATAATAAACACATTATTTTTTTACTCTCTATTGCATACCTAAAGCTTGTTAGAACTCTTTACTACGTATATTTATCTTAAATGAAAAGATTCGAACAAATCATCTCCCTACTAAATTTATCTACTTTGTTAAATGCATAGTTTTACCCTATTGATTACATTTCCCAGTGAGCATGGGGACGTACAAAAAACATACAATGAACGTTCAGACGGAATGTCTCAGATGCATTCTAAACTGAGTCTAGATTAGACGCTCAAAGATGTCCTTTTAGGACGTTCTGGGACAAAAATTTAACATTCAAAAAACATATTAGAAACAGCAATCAGTGTGCCCAAATATTTAACAAATAAAATACAAAATTGAAAGTATACACATTAAGAAATATATTTTAAATTACAGATCTAAAAAATATCATAAAAACTAATGTCATTGATTAGTTTCTCTCTGTCACTGACGCCTTTTCTATACGGGGCTCTTTTCAGGATATTTCTAAAGCAATTTTCTAGTTCAATCTTGGGAACTTGGACATAAGCCATTTCCGCAAAATTTTTGATTATTGAAGGTCTTCATTTGATTTCTGGTGCATTTTGATGAGTACATAGAAAAAATCGTATGCATTTTTATTTAAAGTTTTATTTACTACCTCCTTCATTGTGCTGAAGTTTATAGAATTTTCTTGAAATCTCCTTATTTTATGCTACTAATGCGCCAACTTAGTTTGCGCATTTATTTAGTCGATTTTTGCAATGAAACGAAACTATCAGGAAACAACCACATTTTATTGTTCCATCAATATATTATAGTAATTTTATTTATAGATATAGTTTGAAAGTCTAACAATTTATTTTATTTCAGTTATTGGTTCTTTTTATTAAAAACATTCGAATCTTAAATATAGACTCAAAAGCATGATCAATCACTTTACAACTTTAATATTATACAATATGGTTAGGTTAAATGTTGTTTCAAAAGTTAATCAAATTTTTTTTGCTACTAACTAAATGTTTTGCTCTATGCTCTGCTATTGCCAGAAGAATATGTTTCTTTAATGCTTCATTTACACACACTTTCAAGTAGTCTTGAATAAGTTTTAGTGCTTTTTTGGCAAGATCATTTACTACATGTAGTTTATAAACCTAGTCCTTAAATCTTCTGAAAGTGCTGTATTACCCCCATTTCTTACAACTTGACACCATTCAAGATCGTTCTTTGTGAATCCAAGGTTCTCAAAAACCAACCAACTTATGCCTCCAACAAATGATGACAGATTTGAAGTATTTAGAATTTTAAATTGCCCTTTTAAATTTTGCTTGCAATTATCCTGTTTAGAATCAGAGTTAAATAGCTTTTTATCATTTTTTTCTCTAATTTCAGGCATTAGTTCCTCCTCAGCTTTGAAGAAAACAACTGTTCTCTGGTCTTTGTACCACTGATGTTGTTTCATCACATCTATGCATGCTTGGGCAATATCAGGTCTTTAAATTTTATAATTTTCCATATCTCTGATTGCTTGCAAATCCATATCTGGAGCCGTACATGCAAAAGAAGCTTTTAAAAATCAAAAAGTATAAAAAAACACCAACAAACTTAGCAAAAACTATAAAACGTGACATATTGTTTGCAGAAAAAAGATTTGAATCAAGCTGTGAACTAATAAGGCAAAGTATAAGATTATAGATTGATTTAGCAAGATATCTTGCATGATGGAAGGCATCAGGTCTTTTAAAATGAAATCCCGTTACAAATCCCCCTTTGAATACAACTGTTAGCTGGCAAAGGTACTTATAGACACCTCTACGTTTTTTTTTAAAGCTTCCCTGCAAGACTGTAAGAAAAAGTATTGATTCAATAAATAACAATAAATTACTTGTTTGTTGATAAAAAATATGCTTTCTTTAATGTTATATATTTTCTTTCGTAATAAAGTCTCAACAGTTAAAATCTCTAAAATATTTTTATTTCACCTTATTTTCAATAAATGTTCCACAGTTACTTTTCCAGTCAAACTTGTTCCTATTGTCATAAATTAATCCTTTAGCAAATATTTTATCCCAGTTATTGTGTAACATTTTAAATGTATTATTTGTAGGTCCAGTTGTAACTTTGCCTGTCGCTTTTCTATTTTTTAGCTCGGAGTTCTACAACATGGTGTCTACATGCTAACCAAGTTAGTGGTTTGCCTCTCCATCTCTCAATAATTAACACTGCTCCATTAATCAATCCAGTATTACTCGCCATTGTATCAGAGGATGCACTACCAACTGCTTCAAAAAAATTTCATTCATTTAAAATCATTCGTATTGAACTAGCCTGGGTTATTCCACACCCATCAGAAATTCCAATCACTCCAACAAGCTGGGGCTCATTAAGATCTGGTGAGCCTACAATTACTACCAATCATTCCACATTTTTGCCATGATTAAGAACATCTGTAATTTTTTTTGTGTCCAGGTAAAGAGTCAGAGATAAGTGTTTAGCCCTTGAAATAAAATATTTTTTTGTTTAGTTCCTTCATTCGTTTAGACCATTTTGTTATGCCTACTTGAACTTGTTTCTAATAGTGAAAACTTATTCTAATCTCCATTGCCTGCATTTACGATACTTGCAATTGTAGTTACCTGACCTGTGGAAGAAATATTGAATCTTTTTGCAACAATTGATGTTGATTTAATTATATCTTTAGGCAAGAAACCGTTACAAAATTGTCAGCTTTTTTCCTTTTTGAATTGTATTCTTTAAAGCCTTTAAACATCAAACTCATCTGTCTACAAATTCAGTACCGGAATGCTTTTGAAGACTTGATTGAAAAATGTTGTCAGACGATTGTTGACCTTATATTTTGACTTGAAATCCTTACGATCCATTCACCAATTTCTCAGGATTTAGTACCATACATCAAACCGCTCTCTTTTGTCTGACAACCACCAGATTCATTACATTTAGGCATAAAAAAAAAATTCGAAAGGGAGCAGGCAACAACGTCCTAAAGTCTAGTAGATTTAGAAATTGATGTCATAAAGTATTTTCTATAATAAAGATATCCAAGCACTTCTCCTTTTGTTGGCAGCTTACTATCAGGTAGCTTTTGATTGTTTTTTTTACCAAAAACACATTTTTGATTTTGCTTGAGACATCGCATATATTTTTCCAAATTCCAGACAATAGTAAGGGCAATGTTTATTAAAAAATTCCTTAAATATGTTTACAACATCCCAAGAGATTGTAAACATATATAAGGAATTTAAGATCATTAAATTAAAATCTAAATTAAAATTATGCGTAAGGAAAACCTTGAATTATACATGTCGTAAAACTATTAATAAACCTGTTTTATTCTAAAATTTTTAACATTTGAGATTTCCCAACTGAGTATTTTATGTTACATTTTAAGTTTAAATTATTAAGTCGTATTGAATATATTTATTAAGTCGTATTGAATAAGTTACGTAAAATACTAGCATAAACAATACTTTTCGCTTAATTAAGGAGGTTCAAAGAAAATGTTAAAAATTTCAATAGACTGGAGGAGGTAGTAAATTCAACTTAAAAAAATTTTTCTCTATGTATTCATCAAAATGCACCAGAAATCAAATGACGACCTTCGAAAATCAAAAAGTTTGCTGAGATGGCAGGGGCTATTGGACTTGGTTCAAAATACAAAAAAAAAAATTTATATAAACAAGATTTATAGAATATAAAATAAGTTATACAGTAAAGATTCAATCAAGTTGACTTATACAAATGTGAAATCTAACGGAACTATCATTATTATGTAATAATTAATATAAATTATAAAAAAAAGACAACTTATCATTATGCATAAGATAATAGTTTGATGTTAACTGTGAAACACATATAGAAATTAATTTTTTAGTCAGATTTGTAAAATTAAAAAAGCCCAACCGTATCATTTAAAGGTCATATTCAAACTTATCAGCAAACTTTTGTGTTTTTTCTACATTTTATATACAAATATCAATCATTTTTATAGTTAGATTTTTAAAGTTAAAAAAATCCTTATCATTTAAATCTTATTATTTATAGATCATATCAACCTTATTATCTAAAAATCATATTTAAGGATTTGCAAAATATTGAATTTTTCTCGCATTCTATATACTGATATCTATTTAAATGTTAGTAGTATAAAAAGGTCGTTCTGGGCCAAAATTTTTCAACTATATCTCTATCCATATTATCATATCATATTTCATCCATATCAACAATAATATATTAATATATTATGGTTACATCAATTTCATCAACTTAAACGTAAAAGAAAACATGTCCTAATACATCAGACTTATCAATTCTTTATTATCAACCCATGAGTTAAACGAATCAGGATACCCATACCACTTTACTAATGACTTGTTTTTTAAGTTGACGAATAACTTTTTCAATCCTAAATATATTTTGATCTGTTTTTTGCATTTCTTGTTCATAAAAAGTACCTTGTATTTCTTCATTATTGTCGTCAGTTAATTTATAAGTTGGTGGATCTGTGAACTGAACTTGTGACACTGTAAAAACTTCTTCAGTCTATCTTGGTGTGTATCCTTTTTCAAACGTTGCTTTCTTTTTAGTTATCCTAACTCTATCACCAATTGAAAACTTTGGTCTTACAGACTTTGATCGTACATTTCTATTTAGATTGTACCAAACAATATTTTCATTCTTTTTATCGCTAGCTTTAACTGGTGTCATTTTAATTGAAGAATGCTTTGTGTTGTTGCATTTATTTACTATTTCATCTAAGACGTTAATATATTTTCTAGTAGAATTAGCTGAAAAGTACTTAAACATTTTATCTTTCATTGTTCTATTCCAACGTTCAACTACACAACTTTTCTCTTCATTTTCAGTTGAGTATAACTCAACACCTAGCGCTTTAACATACTTATTATAAAATTCTAATCCTTTATATACCCATATTTTTTTACACTTTCTTTCGTTGAAGATTTTATTTAAAGCATTAGCAACATCAACTCCAGCTTTACTCTTCAATGAAACAATCCATCCATACTTAGAAAAACATCTATTACCATTAATAAGTATTTTATACCGTCATTGAATTTAGAAAAAGATTTTATGTCAACTAAATCAGCAGCCCATATTTCATCGATTCCATTTACAATTACTTTTATTTTTCTGAAATGTTTTACAACTGGTTCATGAAGTTCGTTTGCAAGTTCGTCAGTCCATTTCAAGTTTTTTTCTTTGATCGTTTGTAGTTTTTTTGAGTAGTTTCAATACCCATTTCATATGGGTTCAAAGAACCCAAGCCAAGTTTTGCTTTAGATGCTATAATAGGTTTTATAATACCTCGTTCAATTCTTTCACGTATTGTTGGATTTTTTATAGAATTCATTTCTTCGATCATAATTTTATCAGCTAAATTTCTTTTTGCTGTGTCATTGAAGTATTTATAAGCAAGATCGTGATGGTAAGCTGCATTATCAACTCTATCTATAGGTTTACTCCATTCTTTATATGCGTCAGTAGAAGTTAATCGTTCATCTAAATTAGTACCAGGACCTGCAAAGTTCATTCCAGGTAAATGCATTTCACCTGGAAACTTCGACCATGGTAGTTTTATTTTACGTGTTGCTGAATTAATTGAACTCACTAAATCTCCTCCTTTTTTTGAGGATGCAAATTGAGTTTTTAATCTTCCACAAATAGCGCAATTTCCACGTTGCATATTTCTATTGTTTTTACTCACGACATTTTGCAAGTTTAGTGTATTTGTTTTTTTCTACATTTAACGCAGTACAACATTTTATATATATAGAAAATTTTTTTATAAAAAATCTTGATATATAAAAATGGATATTATAGATTTGTCATGGAATGCGAATAGCAATAAGAGCAATAATAATATGTTGTTTCCTAGGAGTATAAGAGGAATTATTGTTGGAAAGTCGGGTTGTGAAAAACTACTTTATTATTGAATTTACTTTTGAGACCTGGTTGGTTAGACTATAATAATTTACAAGTTTTTGGAAAATCTCTTTTTCAACCAGAATACAAAATATTAAAGCAATCTTTTGAAAAAAAATTGCCAAAAGAAATTATTCTAGAACTATTTAAGCTACAAGACGAAATAAAAAAATCAAATGAAAATCCAGATTTTGTATTTAAAGAAGTTTCAAAAAACTTAAATGAGAAAACAGATATGGAGTGTAAGTTTTTTGAAACGGAAGAAGATGTGCCAGATCCTAAAGATCTAGATATTCGTAAAAATAATTTGATGATATTTGATGATTTACAATTAACAAAGCAGAACAAGTGTGAAAAATATTATATACGAGGAAGACATAGTAGTGTAGATTGTTTCTATCTTGCACAAAATTATTTTATGTTACCTAGGCAAACTATACGAGAAAATACAAATTTTATTTGCTTATTTCCTCAAGATTCAAAGAATTTTAATCACATATATAATGATCATGTTTCAAGTGATATGGGAAAAGATGAGTTTAAAAATTTTTGTAAAAAAGCATGGACAGAGCCTCATGGATTTGTTATTATAGATCTATCTTCTAAGAAAGATTATGGAAAATATAGAAGTGGATTAAATTGTTTTTATATACCCAATTGTTGAAAAAAATATAATCTTATATAAAAATAACATGTTTATTAGTGAGCGGAAATAATAGTTTATTAAGAACTATTTTTAACCCTGTTATTAAATTTAGAGAAGACAGAGAATATGAAATGGCTCTAGTTCGTATAGATACATCTTACAGTTTTCCTAATATTAATCTTTCAAACAATGATTTTAGATATAGCAAAGATAATGGAACAACTTGGAAGAATATAAACATTCTAGTTGAATCTTATAAAGTTGTTGATATAAATAATTATATCCAATCGACTATGATATTAAACGGTGATGCAAGTTCAGGAGTTGCAAATATTACAATTTTAGCAAATAAGAATATATTAAAAGCAAATTTAACCATTGTAACTGGTTATAAAGTTGATTTTACAACTTCAAATTCAATTAGAGCTATTTTTGGTTTTGACAGTGCAATATATTCTGTAGGCTCCAATATATCAACTAGTATAGTAAACATATTAAGTGTTAATAGTATACTATTAACAATTGATATAATAGCATCATCGTATGTAAATGGAGCAACTAGTAACATTATACATTTATTTTTCCCAGATGTAGGTCCTGGATATAAAATTATTGAAAAGCCAAATTACGTAACTTAATTACCACTAATACTAAAACAAATATCAAAAATGGAAACTAGATTGGTTGATCAAGATAGAAATCTTTTGGATTTACGAGGAGAACAAGTAACTATTAGATTTCATATAAGAGAAGTATATAAGTCGTAAAAATAATTTTCAAAAAAATTATTTTACTTACATATAAAAATGAGTAATTATACTAATATTAAAGTAAATATTTCAGAGGGGCAAGTGAAAAAAATTAAAAAAGTAATTGATGAAGGTGATTATGGAGCTAGTATTAAATTAGCTCATTCAGATCTTAATGGCGATCATGAATTAGCTGTAACAAAAAGGCAATTGAATAAAATTACGAAAGCATATGAAAATGGTACTGGTGTGATAATTAATTTAAGTAAAGCACAACTCATTCACAATTCTAAAGTAGAGGGTGGATTTCTAGGAGCACTTTTACCTTTCCTTGGTAGTACTGGAAGACTTTTAGTATCAAGCGTTGCTCCAGCTCTTACATCAGGTTTATTAGCAGGAGTAGGTTCAGCAGCTGGATCAGCTATGGTTTTTTAAAATTGCTGGAAGGGGTGTTGTGTACCTAAAAAAGAATGGAAAAGGAATTAAAATGACTGCTGCAGGAAATGGCTTATATTTGAGACCATGGAATAGAGGGACTTCTATAGGTGATGGATTGTACTTACGTAGTGGAAATGGATATACATCAAAAGGATCAGGTTTATTATTAGGACCAAATTCACCATTTGCTAATATTCCATTTTTGAATATACATTTATGATTTATTGAAAATTTTTATTTCTTTATAAAAAGAAATGCCATTACTTATTTTAGGAAATATACCACGTGAACCTCCAAAGCAACCAATTTATTCTAAAGTATTCACAAAGATATTCAAAGATTTAGAGCATCCTTCAGTATTAATAGATAATAATAAGTATGAAATATTTGCGCAACAAGACAAATCTCTATCACATCAATTTATTCTTTTAAAGTTTGGTGTAGTAGTTAATGAAAGTGTTGTGTTAGTTTTATTAAAAGAAGAACTTAAATTAAAAATGTTAATCTTACAAAACTCTGTAATATCAGAGACTGTTGATGATATTATGATAAATGTTGTTAATCATTCTGATTCTGATCTATTGAATAAAAAAGGGGATAGTTTATGTTTTGTGAATTTATTGTAAATATTTTTTAAAAATAATTTTAAAAAAAATATTTTTTACTTATTAAAATGGAGTTCAATTGCAAAAAGCTATGTAATAATATTTATTCAGATATACAAAATGATAAAAATATTAATCAGTTATATCCAAATCTTCCAAGTGCACCTGATGATGAAAATAAGATTATTAGTGCACATCTATATTGTCTTAACACAATTAGCGAGATTCAAAAGGAAATAGAGAGTGAGAAAGAAAAGAGAAATATGTTAAGTAAAAAGTACCATAGAGCTGTAAAAATAATTTCAGCTATTGATAATTCATTACTAGCAAGCACTATGGCACTTGGAACTATTGGAATTGGCTTTTTAGCAAAATAGTTGCAGCACCAGTAGGTATTGCATGTGAAGGTGCAGCATTAGGAGCAGGTGTTTTATCATTAATAGGAGGACAAGTTGATAAAAAATTAAATTTAAAAGCAGAAAAGCATGAAAAGATTAAAGTACTTGCCGACTCAAAACTAAATACAATAAGTGACTATATTTCTAAAGCGTTAGTAAATGGAAATATAGATGACAATGAATTTAAACTAATACTTAGTGAACTTGAAAAATTTAAAGCTATGCTTGAGCAAATTAGAACAAATTCAAAAGAATTAATGAATAAACAAACTAAAGAATCATTCATTAAACAAGGAAGAGATGAAGCAATTAATAAAATCCAAAGCAAATTTAGAAAAAATGTAATAGTCAAAACGTTAAACATATCGTTCTTATGTTTTTTTATAATTTATTTATAAAAAAGCAAAATGCCATTTCTAAAAATTGAAGATCCTGAAATAAGGGATAAAATTGTTAAAGATTACTTAGATAATAAAAAAAGAGTAAAGCAGAGTGACTTAAATGAAAAAATAAGTGAAACTAATTTACAGTCAGGATTAGAAAAATTGTACAAGCCATTAATTGATAGTCAAGATGGTATGAGTCTTGGAAAAATTGCAACGGATTATCTAAGAATGTATACTTATAGTAAAAAATCTACAGATAATACATTTGGGATACGTGATGAAGATGATAAATTTTATATTTGAAAAAAACCATTACATATTAATGATGATGATATAATTATTGATTATGAAAAATATTATGATACTCCTGGCCTTTGGGAATTGATAGTAAAGTTTAATTCTAATAAAGGAGTATATAGTGAAGACGATCTTAAAAAATATCAAGATATATTAATACAAACAAATGCAATTACTTCTGAAAACCCATACAAACCAAAGTCTTCTCGTAGTGTAAAATACAGAGAAATAATAGCACCCATTTGGAAAGACATAAAAAAAAAATAGGAAGCGTGAATCAAGAGGAAAAGGAATTGGAGGTAGAGTACAAACTATAATTCTTCCTAGTGACCCTGATGCATTATTTGATCGGCTTTATTTGTGTATAGCTGCATGGAAAGCAGGTAACACCGGAGCTAGAAATGAAGGTGTTGCAATTTGTGATGAATTATTACGTCAAAATGAAATAGATAAAGAACAGTATAAAGCAATACAAAATTTCATAATTATATGTCATTGTATATAAAAAAATATATATAGTACATAAAAATACTAAATGTTAATAATAAGAGATGCAAAAAAATATATGTTGTTGGAGGAAGTGGTATATTCGACATAATAAAAAATTTATTTAAACGAGGAGCATCATCAAATGTAAAAAGAGTGTCATCAGATATGTTGAAGAAAATGGCTGCTACTGATTTAGGAAAAACTGCAAAAACTGCTGCTAAATCAGCAGGAAAAGAACTTTCAAAATCAGCGATAGAAGCTGCTACAAATGCTGCAGTTGAAAAAGGAAAACAGTTAATTGAAAAAGCATCTTCAAAAATAGCTTCACAACCTGTTATTAGTGAAAAAAGTAAAGAAATACTTTCAAATTTGGTACCATCTGGGTCTAATGATCTAAAAAATAAAATATTTTACATGGATCCAAATGAAGATAAAGTGAAAAAAGTACCGTGCAAAGGTCGCTCATGCAAAGTTTCAAATAAAAATGCTGTAAGAATAGAAGATCTAGTTAAAATGGGACGCGGACTTCGACTTGCGTAAATTTAGCTTTAGTAAATTTTTTTTATATCGTTTTTTAAGAATTGTCAATTAAAAAAAATTTTTTTATATTGTATATAAAAAAATAAAATGACGACTTCTGAAGTATTTAATTTTACATAAATTCCAGTAAAAGATAATGGATTTGAAAGATGTGAAGATAGTGAATATAAACCCATTGTTGGCACAAATCTAAATTTTGGAGATATAAAAATTATCGTTCCAGAACAAAATTTGTTATCACTTCCATCTAAAGCGTATCTCTTATTTGAAGGGCAACTTGTTAAACTAGCTGATGGATCAGCTTATGCTGATGCAGATCCAGTAGCTCTTAAAAATAATGGTATTATGCAATTATTTTCTAAAATAACATACCAATTAGGAAACCAAGATATAGAAGCTATTTATAATCCAGATCAAGCAACTACAATGTTAGAATTGCTTAATTATTCAAATGACTTTCAATCGGCGCAAGGGTTAAATCAATTGTGATATAAAGATACTGCAGCAGTAGCTACTGATAACAAAGGGTTTGCAACAAGGCAACATTACACATTTTTGGATTCTGTGATGACTACGACAAAGTTATTTATGGACTTAAACATACCATAATTCATACAAGACAAAGTGATAATAATGCAACTTTCAAGCTTGCTGCTGCAGCTGCAGGAAAAGTTAATCTTACTAAAATGTCATTGTTTATTCCAAGTGTGAAACCATCACTTGAAGTAGAGAAAAAAATTGATTATGAAATTAAAAGAAAAGTGGTAGTTCCATTAAGTTTTAGAATGCGTCAGTGTGATACTACAACTGTTCAACAAGCTACTTCATTTGGTTGGCAAGTAAGTTGTGCTGAAATTCCAAGATATGTTATTGTCGCATTTCAAACAAATAGAGCTACCGGAGATCAAACTGTCAATTCGGCATTATTTTATCATTGTGACTTGAAAAATATATACATTATTTATGATAATAGATAATAGATAATAATCCAATATCCTGCCCTGAATTATAATTACTCATTTCCAAATCAGCAATTTTCAAGAATTTATAGAGATGCATCAATGTTTAAAGAAAGATTTTATGGAATGAATGAAATTATTGCAAACAGCAATATAACTCCTTCTGACTATAAAGATTTATACCCAATCTTTGTTTTTGATGTTAGCAAACAATCAGAAAAATTAAAATCAGCTACAGTACAACTACAAGTTAAAGCATATTTTAATACAACTGTGCCAGCAAATACTCAAGAATATGCTCTTGTAATATCTGATAAGATGATGAAACTTGAATCAGATGGTAATAAATTTGATGTTAAATAAATTTTTTGAAAATTGTTTAAATTTTTTTTTTTCATGTAATAAAAATGTATTATACAAAGAAAAGTTTAAAAAGTTTATTAGAAGAAAATAATATTTCAAAAACATCTGACAATATTGCTACATTGCTAATGATTGCAATGGAAAATAGGTTAGTAGATAAACAATCTATTATGTATCAAGTGAAAGAAGTAACTATTAAAAGATCAGTTGGAAGACCTAGAATACATCCAGTAAAAGATGTTGACGAGAAAAGATCAGTTGAAAGACCTAGAATACATCCAGTAAAAGAAGAGAAAAAAGAAATAGATCCAAAATATGAAATACTAAAAACAATTAAGAAAAAACCAGTCACTATTAAATTAACAAACATGGAAACAGGAGAAGAAACAGTATTTAAATCCTTATTTAGCGCAATGCGTGAAACTGGTCATGGGTATAGATATCTTGAAATGCGTGATGGTAAGATTGATAATGGTTATAAGATTGAAATATCAAATTCTGAAAAATTAAAAAATATATGAAATATATAAAAAAAAAATCTTTATATATAAAAATGGGGTATGATGATTTATATGAAAATAAAAATGCGATTTAATTGTTAAAAAATAATCTAGATAAAGTAAATTGGGATATTTTATCTGAAAATCCAAATGCAGTTGAAATATTAAAAGATAATTTAGATATAGTAGATTGGGTATTTTTTATCTAAAAATCTAAATGCAATTGAAATTTTAAAAGATAATTTTGATAAAATAAATTGGAATTGGTTATCTCGAAATCCAAATGCAATTGAAATATTAAAAGATCATTTAGATAAAGTCAATTGGAAATTTTTATCTTTTAATCCAAATGCAATGGAACTAATGAAAGAAAATTTAGATAAAGTCAATTAGCATATGTTATCTTTAAATCCAAATGCAATGGAAATATTAAAAGATAATTTAGATAAAGTAAATTGGAAATGGTTAACTGAAAATCCAAATGCAATTGAAATATTACATAATAATTTAGATAAAATAGATTGGTATTGGTTATCTAAAAATCCAAATATCTTCACATATGATTATGAAAAAATAAATAAAATTAAATAAAATCTTGCCATATAAAAATGGATATTGAGTGTTTACTTTGTGAAGCTGTTGCAGATATATCATCAGCAATTTTAACTCCGTCACCTTTTGTATATAGAACATTGACAATTACAAAAGATCAAGAGATTGCAAAATATCGAAATATTACTTATTACTGTAGAATACGAGGATGGGGATGCATTTAATATTTCATATGAAACTTTACATATAAAATATTGACAAGAAAAAATATTTTGAAAAATAATATAAAGAAAATGAAAATTAAAAAAAGTTATCTTGCTATATAAAAATGGAAAATAAAACGGTAAAAGAATTAAAACAAATCGCTAAAGAGCGAGGAATTAAATATTATTATAATATGCGAAAAAGCGATCTCATTACAGAGTTATCAAACACACAGATAAGAACAGAGTATCTACTTGATGAGCCTGTTCCAGATATATCATCAAAAATTTTAACTCCGTCACCTTTGCAGCCTATTACACAAATTAGAAAAGAAATAAATAAAAAGATTAGTTCTCTGCAGATTGGATTTTATCATATGTTCCTGATAAAATTAAAAAAAAACAGCTAATGAAAAGATTGATGAATTAAAATCTACAGTTTCAAATTTGTATCAAAAATTTGGAATTAGAAATCCGATAGAATTTAAATTATCACGATCAGCTGTTAAAAATGTGACAAAACAATTTACAGCTAAAAGGAATAAAAGGATATGATGCTATATCATTCATGAATGCTGCTAAAAACAGTGCAATTAAAATACAAAATGAAAATAGAAAATCAAAGGTTTATATAGTTCTCACTTGTGAAATGGAGCGTACTGATGTTAAAACAGGAGAAACTATAATCACATCTGCACCATTTAGAACGAGTAATCAAGTTGTATTAGAAACAACAGATTTAGTCGATTTTTATGAAACATCAAAACATAAAATGTTAGAATCCTTATCATTATATCAACAAGTAGGATCAGGTTGGAGATTTGTTTCTGTTGAAAAGATGAATATCAATTTTATTGAGTATAGCCCTATTAAAGCTAAATCATATATTCCACTTGATAAAAATTTAGCAACTAAAAAAGCAATAATTATTATAAAGAATGAAGATAATCAATGTTTATTGGTGTATCGCAAGAGCATTAAATCTAACAGATAATCATCCTGAAAGAGTAGATAAAGAGCTTAAAGATCAAGCTGAAAAAATAAACTGGGATAAAATAGAAATTTCAGTATCCTTAAATCAAATTACACAATTTGAGAAGAACAATTAAGATATCAGTGTCAATGTATATGGTTATGAAAATTTAGAAGTTCATATTTTGCATGTATCAAAGAATAATGATCGCAAACATTTAATAGATTTAATATTAATCTCAAATGGAGAAACGAATCATTGCCGTTTAATAAAAAATTTAAGCAGATTACTTTCATCACAAACATCTAATAAACATTACAAAAAACACTATTATGTTATAGAAATTGTTTGTTAGGATTTAATTCTGAAGAATCATTATCTAATCATAAATCGTAACGTGAAACACATGATTCAGTACGTATTGAACTTCCACCACCAAATTCAACAATGCAATTTACTAATCACAATAAATCAATGAGAGTTCCGTTTGCAGTATATGCTGACTTTGAAAGTTTTATCAAACAAATTGACACTTATGAACCCAATCCGAATGAATCTTATACTAAACAATATCAAAAACATATTCCAAGTTCATTCTGTTATTATATTAAATATTTTGATGAAAGTTTTTATCAAAGCAGTCTGGTCACATTTACTGCAAGTAGTGAAACAGATGATGTTGCACAAATTTTTGTTAATAGTTTACAAAATGATATTAAGAAAATTTGTGATAGTATTAAATTTCCAAAAAAGATGATATATACTACTGAAAACAAGCATGATTTTAATGCAGCAATATCATGTCACATTTGTGGAGAAAAACTTAGAAAAGATAAAGTACGTGACCATTGTCATATATACAGGAAAATATAGAGATGCTGTTTATCTAAGTTGTAATTTAAATTATAAAATTCCAAAATTCTTTCCAGTACTATTTCACAATTTATCTGGTTACGATTCTCACATATTTTTAAGGAAATTATCAGGAGGGAAATTGAGTTGCATACCAAACAATGAAGAAAAGTATATTAGCTTTTCTAGAGAAATTAAAGTGGATGAGTATATTAAAGACGGTAAGAAACTTGAAGTTAAACGTCATTTATGACTTCTAGTTTAGACGCTTTATCAAAGAATTTAGCAAAAAACCAGTGCAAAAGTATCGGAAAATTAGATTCAGGCAAAAAATTAGATTTGTTACTTAGAAAAGGCGCATATCCATATGATTGGGTAGACTCTGTTGATAAATTTAACGAAACCCAATTACCACCAAAAGAATTATTCTTTTCAAAATTGAACGAGGAAGATATAAGTGATGATGAATACTCACATGCAAAAACTGTATGGAAGGAGTTTTATTGCAAAACATTAGGAGATTATCATGACTTGTACAACGTTTCAGATGTGCTTTTACTAGCTGACGTCTTTGAAAATTTAAGAGATGTTTGTATGAATTGTTATAAATTAGATCCTGCTTGGTATTATACATCACCAGGATTAGCTTGCGATGCAGCATTGAAGAAAACAAAAGTAAAACTAGAAGTGTTGAGCGATTACGATATGATCCTAATGATAAAGAAAGGAATAAGAGGTGGAATTAGCATGATATCCAATAGATTAGGAACTTCTAATAATAAGTACATGGGTGATGAGTATGACAAAAGCAAAGAATCAACATTCATACAATATTTAGATGCTAATAATTTATATGGATGGGCAACGAGTAAACCACTTCCAGCACATGGTTTTAAATGGATGGACGAAAATAAAATAGAAAACTGGAAATCAATTACATGTATACTAGAAGTCGATTTAGATTTCCCTGAACATCTACATGATGAACATAATGATTATCTTCTCGCACCTGAAAGATTAAATATGGATAAAGTTGAAAAATTAGTTCCCAACTTGAATAATAAGAAAAAGTATATAGTACATTATGAAAATCTAAAACTATATGAAAGATTAGGAATAAAGGTTACTAAAATTCATAGAGGAATAAAATTTGAAGAAAGAGCACGGCTCATTGAATACATTGAACTAAATACAAACCTTAGAACTAAAGCAACGAATGATTTTGAAAAAGACTTTTTTAAACTTATGAACAACTCAGTATTTGGAAAAACAATGGAGAACATTGAGAACAGAGTTGATATTAGATTAGTAACAGACAGAAATGAAGCTATTAAACAAGCATCAAAACCAAACTTTGAAAGTAGAACAATATTTGATGAAAACTCAATCGCAATACATATGAAAAGAACAAAATTAAAATATGCTAAACCAATTTACTTAGGAATGTGTATATTGGATTTAAGCAAAACTCTAATGCATGAATTTCATTATGATTACATAAAGAAAAAATATGATGATCGAGCAAAACTATTATTCACAGATACAGATTCTTTAGTATTTAACGAAATTAAAACACTAAAAGACTTTTATTACGATATTTCTAAAGATATTGAAAGCAAATTTGATACAAGTGAGTTTAACCCAAAGCACCCAGCAATTAGTAATGTAGGATTTAAAGTTGGTCTTAATAAGAAAGTAATAGGAATGTTTAAAGATGAGGCTGGAGGCTAGAGCACAAATTGATGAATTTGTAGGACTCAGATCAAAGTTGTATTCTTACAAAGTACACAGAAAAGATAACAAAAAATGTAAAGGAGTAAAGAAAAATGTTGGTAAAAAGTATATAACACATGAAGATTACAAAGATTGTTTATTAAATAAAAGAGATCATATTAGGAAAATGAATGTAATAAGATCATATTCACATGAAATTTACACAGAAGAGATCAATAAAATAGCATTAAGCGCAGAAGACGATAAAAGAGTTATTTTAGAAGATGGAATACACACATTAGCATATGTACACTACAAACTAAAATAAAATAAGACAATAGGACAGTTAGGCAAATAGACAAATAGGTATGGGGTATGGGAACCCAAGGGGTTGGGGGTAGGGGATCCAAAAAATAATTTTTTTCTCAAAAAATAATTTACAAATAAAAATAGAAAATATTTATAAACTTGTCAATGTTGAAGGAATAATTCTACCTAATGAACCAGTAACAAATTTTCAATTAATCAAAGCAGCAAAAAAATTAAAAATAAAACCTTTTAGAGGTGTATTTGTAAGAGATCAACTACCAAAAAATGCACACATAAAAGAATGTGGAATATTAAATACAGGAGATTCAAGTACGCAAGGATTTTACTGGATTTGCTGGTACAAAGACAGTGATAAAAAACTAAGTTTTGACTCTTATGGGCTAACACCTCCTGTTGAAATTGTTGATTATTTAAAAAGTCCTGTTTATTATAACAGTGAGAGAGTTCAATTTGCAAATACCTCATTCTGTGGACACTTGTGTTTATGTGTTTTAAAATAACTAGATGATGGACATGATTTTTAGAATATTAATAATAATCTATGGTAATTTTTTTCTTTTTTATATATAAAATGCCTGCCGATATATTCGGTACTACTACTTCAGATGTATATTCAGATGGTTTAATAATATCTGAAGCTAATAACTTGTTCATTCGTAGAGATGGACAATATAATGCAACTAGTAATATTAATAGGAATTCTAATAAATTAATAAATGTAGCAGATCCTACTAACTTACAAGATGCTGCTACAAAAAAATATGTTGATAATAAATCACTTAGTCTTAATGAATTAGGGATAATACAAAATTCAAGTTTAACTTGCCTTGGAAAAAAAGCTATACTATTCCACCATCTACATATCCTGATGCAGCAACAGTTTTTATACAATCTACTGGTCCTGGTATTCTCAGAAAACTATGGCTAGCATTAAACGGATTAGATACCACTATGAATGTTCCAGGTAATGTATATCTTAGAATATATGCAGATTATACACTTTGCATAGGAGATTTTCCTATTTTTTTTTTTTTTTTTTTTTTTTAAAAAAATAATTATTATATATTTCAAAAACAAATAATATTTACATTTCTCCAGTTTATATAAATGTCCACCACAAATATTTACAATATCTAAAGAGCGTAAACAATGCTGTTTTACGCATGCGCGTTTGACATTTTAACTCATGCGAGTTAAAATAATAAATTCGTGGTTTATAATATAAAGTGCTGGCTATTAACCCATGCATTTAAAAAATATACGCAAGTCCGTCGCACCACAGGGCTACTAGGGACTTGCTTGTCGTTGCCATTGAAAATATATATTATTTATTGAAAATATATATTAACATATATTAGTAGTACTATGCAGTTGTAAGGAAAATCGCAGAAGAATAAGAAAAGTTTTTTCATTGAGAACCTTTAAAATACAAAATAAACTAAAAATTTAAAGAGTAAAGACACACATTAATTTTTTGAGGTCTACTGTTCAGTAATATTTTACTATGTATTGTTGCTAACAATTTTTATTCATTTATTTTTTTTTAATTTATGTTTTATTTCTTTTTTATTAATTTTTATAGCTTAAATTGTTCTTTTTACATTTTATTATATTAATTGTTCTTTTATATTTAATACATATCGATAAAATTGGTTTTGTTAATTATGAGATCTTTTAGTTTTTTCTTCAGGGCAATAAGATTATCCAATTTAGTAAGTTCTATATTTTGAGGTATTGTTTTGTTTTATAAATAGGGGCCACGGTATACAATTGAAAATCTCGAAAATTTTGTTTTTTTTATGGGCAATGTAAAGTTTCCGGTTCCTCGTGTGATATATCTGTTTGCGTTGGTTTGAAAAAAGTTATTAGTGAAATGAGTTGGGACAAGTCCGAGCTTATATTTGAGCATAAATAAAACATTTTGGTAGATGTTAATTTGATAGATATTTAAAGCATTCAAGTTTTTAAGTAAAGGATCGGCATGAGTGAATTTATTTTTATTATAAATCAATCTTGATGCGTGTTTTTGGTGTGTATATAGAGAACTTAATTTAGATTTATTTGTACTTCCCCAGGCAATATTAGCATATGTTAGATAACTTTGTATATAAGAAAAGTAGAGAACTTTCAGATTCTCCTGGGAAAGTATAGTTTTGACTTTGTAAAGTATGCCAATACTTTTTAATATTTTTGTATTTAATGTTTTTATATGGGGTTTCCAAGAAATCGTTTCGTCAATAATAATCCCAAGAAATTTAATAGTTTCAGTTCTTTCGATGTTTATGTTATCATTTTTTAGTAATGGTAGCATGCTTGGTATTTTGTTTTTTTGCTGGTTGGAATGAAACAAGATGTATTTTGTTTTTTCTTGATTTAAAGATAATTTATTTACTTTAAACCAAATGTTTAGACTCTCAAGGTCATCATTTGCAGATTCAAAGAGATTTTCAATTGATGCTGATGAATAAATTAAATTTGTGTCATCAGCAAACATTATTGCATCAAGTTTTTTTAGTGATTGTGGAAGATCGTTAATATAAATTAAAAATAAAAGAGGACCAAGAATGGAACCTTGGGGAACTCCGCATTTTATTTTTAGTAAATTAGAATATTTATTATCGTTCGAAATAACACATTGTTGTCTTTTGCACAGATAACTTTTAAACCAATCGAGGCTAGTATTTTTTATTCCGTATTTTTCCATTTTTTTTTAGTAAGATGTCATGATTAATTGTGTCAAATTCTTTGGATAGGTCTATAAAAGTTCCTAATACAAATTGCTTTTTATTAAAAGAATCACTTATGCTATTAACTAAATCTAAAATTGCATGTTCTGTTGAGTGCTGTGCTTGAAAGCCGAATTGTTTTTTATTTAAGAACTTGTTTTGAATCAGGTATTCATATAATCTATTGTAGATTATTCTTTCAAGTATTTTAGAAAAGGTTGGAAGTATTGAGATTGGTCTGTAATTGTTTATTAGAAATGTTTTACCGTTTTTAAAAATAGGAACAATTTTAGCTACTTTTAATTTATCTGGTACAGTTCCTGTTATAATTGATGATTTAAATATTTCAAAAATAGGTTTGCGTTTCTCCGAAAAGACATTGACGACGATATTACTGCAAATGTTATCTATACCTGGAGACTTGTTTATTTTAAGAGAGTTTATTGCATTTTCAAGTTCATCAATTTTTAGTTCTTTAAATATTAATTCGTTGTTGACACTAGTTAGATAAGTTTCAAATGAGTTGTTTTGACAATTGACTTTTGAAGCTAGATTTGGGCCTATGTTGACAAAAAAACTATTAAATTTTTCTGAAATTGCATTATTGTTGTCATACTCTTTATTATCTATGACAATTTGAGCAGGTAAACTATTTATTTTGCAGGTTTTTGTCCCAATTATTTCTTTCATGATATCCCAAGTTTTCTTAACATTACCATTTGTGTTTTTTATTTTATTTGAGTAATAGTTTTTCTTTGAATTATTTTTAATTTTTTCAAACAAGTTTTCATACTGTTTGTAAAAATTTAGGTTTGCTTCATTTCTATTTTTTAAGTATTTAATATAAATTTTTTTTTTTTTTTTTTGAGGATTTTTTAATACTCTTGGTGATCCATGGACATTTTAAGTGTTTTTCTTTTATTAATTTTACTTTAATTGGGAAGTGCATATTATAGCTTTTTAGGAAAATTTTTTCGAAGTTATTATAAGCAGAGTTAGTGTGCCCAAGATTGCATTCATGGTATACCTTATCCCACTCTTTTGCCGACAGTGAGTCTTTAAATTGTTGAATAGCAAATTTGTTGATTTTTCTTTTATAAGTTTTAATTTTACAACTATTATTAGATTTTATATCTTGCGTCAAGGAGAAGAAAATAGGAAAATGATCAGATATATCTGCCTTTATTATTCCTGCCTTTAGAGAAGTATCAAACAATGAATTAGTTAATATATTGTCTATTGCAGTGATTGAAGTTGGAGTTACTCGAGTTGGCTTGTTAATAATTGGGAAGATGTAATGTTGAAGCATTTCGTCAAAAAAAGTTTAGTATTGGCATGTTTATCATATTGTAAACAATCTATGTTTATGTCTCCAATACAGAATATTTTTTTTTGCTCATTGTTGTTTTTTATAAAAATTTGTTTTAAATGATTGGAAAATTTAAATAAATCACCTTCAGGCGGCCGGTAACATGTGGAGACCAGTATGTTTTTTGATTTGTTATTTCTACACAGAGTAGTGGAGATAATAATATTCCTTTAGCTTGTGATATGTTATGTGCGCCACTTGGTGGACCATTTTATGCAAACTCTTTATAAGGTTATAATGCATAAACAGCTAAAGATTTACGAGGATACTTTACACTTGATATGCCATTTAATGAAAGTCTAGTAATTCAACTATACAATAAAACTAGTCAAAACGTTACATATTGGATACAACCCCATATTACAATGACAACATCAATACCTCAATCATTGTCACTTATTAAATTATACTCAACAGAATTTAGATTTTCTCCCACAACTTATGATAAAGAATATATCTTTTTAGACACTACAGACAATGCTAAACAAGGTGTTTATCTTAAGTATATTAGAATGCATGTAATTGGAATAGCTGGAACATGGTGGGAATCTAGAGTACGCATGTATGAGTCATACAATTCTCCAGCAAGTACTAACTATGTTATGAATACATTGACACTTTATGATGGAGATAGTAAAGGAACAGTAGGATATCCTGGCTTTGATAATAGTGTATGCATATTCGCTTCATCTGGTTTAGAAGACTTTTATCTTTCTTCGTGGAACAGTGTAAATATTAATTCATTTGGAAATGCATCCTCTGGACTATTGTATCAATCATATAGTGGAATTAAATCTACAACTACTATCTCATTTTACAGAAATTTTACTGATTCCATGCCTAGTGTTCCTACTGGAAAGAGATTAGTAGTTACATTAACCTCTGGTGATGAAAAAGTTGGCCTATCTGGAAGTTTTTTCTTTAGTAGGACATGTTTTCTTTTACGCTTAAGTTGATGAAATTGATGTAACCATAATATATTAGTATATTATTGTTGATATGGATGAAATATGATTTGATAATATGGATAGGGATATGGTTGAAAAATTTTGGCCCAGAACGCCCTTTTTATACTACTAATGTTAGAATAATTGAAAGTCTTTTTGTTCTAAAAAAAGGCAAAAGAAATACCGTCTACTGCTGATACACAAATATTTGTAGCTCAGTTTTTTATCAATTTTTTAAATTTAATTTACTCGGTCTTTGTAAGTTTTGCAAATGGGCTTCTCCTATACTAGCAAAAATCTTTATCAGATTTGTCTAAAAAATTCGACATCTTTTTTAATTTCTTTCAAATTTTATGTGGACATATATATATATATATATATATATATATATATATATATATATATATATATATACATATATATATATATATATATATATATATATATATATATATATATATATATATATATATATATATATATATATATATATATATATATATATATACGTATATCTATTTTGCAATAAGTGTGCCTAAAAAGTTGCTCTGTTTTTTTCATCAAATTTTTTGTCGTTTGTCTTAATAAAAAAAACATGAGATTTAAATTTTTATGTTGTTTAGTAAGGTGATTAAAAGATTTATGAGCTTCATATTCAAAACTAAATATAGTGATTATGTCATTCACATGCTGTTTAAAAATTAGTGCAGAATAAAAACAATTATCAAGCCAGTTTTGCTACCAAAAATCCAATGTGGAGACTATAAATAAGAAAGACGTTTAGTAAGGTTGTAGTTGTATGTCCAATTTGTTAAGATTTGGATAAACATTTAAAAAACTCTTTGCTAAACTCTTTGTAACTTATTATTTATCTCTAAGGCGTTCATTGCCTGGTGGAGGTTTACTAAAATGTATTGCATTTACAAGAAAAAAATGACGATAAATTATTATAGTTATAACTTAAGTTAGTGTTTTTACTGACAATGAAAAAGAAAAAAATATTAGCAAAAAATATCTGTAGCACAATACGCTTATAATGATTATATGGATTGTCTAGTTACCATGGCACCTTAGTAAACATTTTTATTGATTTATTATGAATAGTTTTGTTTGTAATTATTTCTCTGGGAAGTCTTCTAATCATAATATTTTTTCCAGACTTATTTTTTATTGTATAATGAATTTTTTAAAAGTTGAAAAATATATTTAAAATATGAGTAAATTATTTACTCATGCCGTTACTGTTTTCAACAATTGAATTATTATTAATGGTTAATTTCGCATAAAGTCAAAATTGTTAATTATTTACTTTTCATATCAAAAAAACTATAAAAACTTTTTAATTTTACAGTTTGGGTGCAATCTAGTAATTGGTCTGGTCTTTTTGGATCTTATAAAGAAGCAAACAAAACAACTGAATGTATAAAGATGTGTTCTGGAGAAAATTTAGAATTTGGTAAAAACTTTTATTTGGTATTGATTTTTAAGCTTTTTAAATATTATACTATTTATTAATTAAAAAGTTAAAATTCCTATTTTAAGTTAAACACCTCTACCTAACTATTTCTACATTAAACAAATCTCATCACTAAATAAAATCAGCTTTATTTAATGTTGCTTCCTTTATTTGTAATGTAAACCCCCTTTATCATTTTAAAGTTACGTCACGTCTAAATCGGTTGCAATTGTTAACAAGGTTACATTCTCTAGTTTTTAATTAAATATTAAGTAAATGAACTTGATAATGCAGTAAATGTTTGTTTATCATTGCCGTATTGCTAAATACTATCTTTTCTTATTTTTTTATTGTAAAATAGCTTCCTCTCAATTAGTTACTTTGTCATGAAAAAAAAAAAAGTCTTATTACGCAACGTTACGCTTCTATTGTTTTTTTTTTAAAACTTCATAAAGTCTAACCAATTGAGGCGTAAGGTAACGTAACTTAATTTAGATTTGAGACGTAACTAAAATACAAAATAGACTTATTTAAACACTAGACTTTTTTAAACAGACGTTACCTCTCAATTTGTAACACTTAAAAAAAAACAAAAAAAATTGTATTGTAAGGTAAAAAAATTTATTGTTGTGACATATTTTAATTATGTTTTAATTCTTAAATGTTACTTTTAAAGGTATTAAGTACCTTAGATTGCTAAGTGCCATATTTTATTTTAACTTTTAAAGGTTCTTTTTTTATGTTTTTTGTTACGTGACTTTTAAAGCATAAAAAGTTGTATTTATAAATACAACTATATAAATAAAATGAGTTAACATAAGTTACGATACTTAGCAAAACTGTTTTATTAACAATATTGATTAAGTATTTGATTGTTTGTGTATTTGATTTTTGTAAATGCAATAACACCTTTGTCCAAAATATTTTGATTAAAAAATTTTTTTTTTTAAATTACCCATGCTTCAAGATTTAAAAACTAACCTATAAGAAGCTATTTTAAAGAGGAAGCTTTTTTGAAAACTAAACCCAAAAGTGGGTTAGTTTTCAAATTAGCTTCTTCTTTTAAATATCTTTTTGGGGGTTAGTTTTTAAAGCTTCTAGCGTGGGTTAATATTTTAAAAAAGTATTTTAGTTACAATAGTTACCTATAAAAAGCATTTTTAACTAACCCACAAGCTTCAAGTGAAGGTTAATTGTTTTAAAAATTATTTAGATTACAATAGTTTTGACAACATGTTATTGGTTTTTCAAAAATCAAATACACAAATAATCAAATACTTAAGTAATATTATTAATAAAACAGTTTGTTAAGTACCGTAACTAACAAGTTACGGTATTTAACAATGCGTTTGTCAAGACATTTGCAAATAAATTTTTTAAAAATAAAAAACTGCAAATATATGTCGTTTATTTTACTAACTTGTCACGTAAAATAAAGTTTCAATTCGAAAACTGAAGTCTCAGTTATGCTATTTAAACAAATAAAAGTGGAGTTTTTAAAAAGTGTAAACTGAAAAGTAACTTAACGTTAAAAAAAATACTATATTTGAGACGCATTTTAACTACATCTCATATCTAATTTTGATACATTACATTACGTTATTTTTTCATCAATAATACAAGCGTAATACTTTACAAGTTTTTATAAACCCTCAATCAAAAATGTATAAAAAATATCAACGTTTTTCATGACTTAATATTTTTACATATTGTTTTAAATACATTTTTTAGCTCCAGCCAATTTTATGTAGAGTTTGCACTTTCTATCATCCAGTGCAATACCTGTCCAACTTAACTTCTCCCTTTTACTAAATCATGACTTTAATCTGTGTATCTCCCTCGCTCTCTGTATATATATCAAAATATATATTTCTACAAAAATATTTTTTTTACAACAACTGTGTCTTTTTGCAACAACTGTGTTTAAAAAGCATTGAAGTTTATTTCAAAATAGTTTTTTTTTTAAAGTGACTTTGATTTTTTTATTTTAGTTACAATGATAATTACAGTTTTGAGAGAAAAAATTATACTTTTGCAAGAGCCGTAAATTGCTCCCGTAAACTCTTTTAGGTGAGTGTGGGCAAAAGCAAGAGCTAAAGTTCTTGCTTTCCGCCAAAACCTGAACTCGATTTATATATACTAGCAGTAAGCAACCCGTAATGCGGGTTATTAGTAATTAAGTCATTAATAAAAATATGACTTGATATATTATTTAAAAGAATATAACTAAATAAAAATTAATCTATAAATAATACTTTAAATTGGGCTACCTATCAGCGATGTCATTGCTTATAGTTAATGACTTAAAGACAAAAAAAAAAATTAGCATGAGTCAGGTTCTTTTTAAAATCAGCAGGTACCAGAAAAAAAGATCAAACAAAATACTATTCTTTTTAATCAAAGGTTGCTCATTATTAAACAACAATGATTTTTGGACAAGTTGAATTATTAGTTAATTGTCATTTTTAGTGGTTACTTATTTCTCAGCAAATTTAGTCGCCTCATTCAAAAGATTTTCATCGATAGAAGAATAAAAACTAATGCCAAAAATTTAAAACTTATAAAAATGTTTGTTTTAATACCTTTAAGCCAATCTAAAATGTTTTGCGTACTTTTTCATTGAATAAGACAAAGAATCTTTTGCAGCTCAGCAATAACGTTACATAAAATAAGTTTACTGATTCTCCCGATTTCAATTTTTGCTGGATTTAAAATAAAGACAGAAGGTTTGTTTAAAATATTACTCTTATGATCTTTAAAAGTGATAAAGCAGTTAGATGGTGTATTAATTTTGATTCTGTTTTAAACCTTATGATATATACATAAACTTTTTTAACATATATAATTTATTTATATTAAGCTTTTTGGACATCATGGAGCAATTGGTCGATATGCAATGATACATATGGGTTTATGCACAGATCAAGAAGTTGTAATGTTTCAAATTCAATGACTCAGTGTAATGGTAACAGCTTTGATGCAATGGAATGCTACGGTAAAACTTTGAAAATTTTAAAAATTTTCTACATAAAATATAATTAAAGAGAAAAAAATTATTTAAAATTAGTAGAGTAAAACTGGGTAAAACACCACACTTATCAATAAAAATTAAATAACTCATTTATTTTTCATTTTTTTGTTTCATTTTTTTTTTATTGGATAGGTAATAAAAAACTACATAAGAAAATGTAAATATATGTTACAAAAATAATACAAAAATTATCGAAAGTATTAAATGTAATGATAAAAAAATTGTGCGGTTTTATGCAACATTCTGATAAAACCACACACTTAAGAAAAAAATTGAATTTTTTAAAGTTTAATTTTATTTTATTAATTTTTTAACACAACTTATATTTACGAAACTATATTAAAGTTTTTACATTTTTTGCAACATAAAAATTTATTTTCAACTAAATATTTCTTGGGTAAACATGTTTCTTTGAACAACCGTTTCCGACACATCAAATTCTCGCATTGCAACATTTCTGTGTGTAACTGTACTCTACACTTTTTATATTTTGACACTTTTAATCGTTTGGCTGCTGGTACTTGTTCTTCATTATTGTTTTGCTGAGGTTGCTTAGCATTGTTATGCTATAGCATTTGAGTACTTGGTATAAAGAGTCTACGCGTTGCGTTAAGTTTAGCAACTTTCAAGGCTTCTTTGATGCTTTTTCTTCATCTTTTTGTTTGAGGAACTTGATCACATTTTCTTGGGTAATACATTTTTGGCGAAGTTTTGATATGTTGCACAGCTTCGGTTTCTTAACATGCAATTTATTTATGGTTTGAAAAAACTGCTTCAACGCTTTCTCGATACTGCTTTTGCAATGCTCCACACAAGCTTTATACCTATCAAAACTTGAAGCTGGTGTAGTTGAGAAAGATGGTAATCGGTGAGTAGTTGGAGTATGTGGTGCGGCGGCTGTTGAAGATGATGAATCTAAATTCTAACATTTCGGGTCTTTGTAATACTTTGTAAGAACTTCTTTAAATGCTTGTTTGACATTACAAAAGACACCTCTATCCAATGGTTGTAGAATATGTGAAGAATGCTCTGGTAGACAAATTATATTGTATTTTTTGCACAGCAATACCGCTTCCAAAGTTATGTGAGTTGTATGCCCATCTATTACTAAAATATGAATACCCCCAATTTGCTCAGTTTTGGGTATAAATACTTATTTTAGCCATTTAATAAACCTACCGTGCTTCATTCAACTGATTTTAAAAATTGATTGATTTAAAATGGTTTTCAAATTGAATGTTTGGTGCCAACTGAACCACCTCTTGCTCAATCATGACAAAAATTTCTTTTGGCTTTGTATACCACAATTGGTGGCAAAATGCCTTTCAGCGTAGGAGAGTTTACAGTATAATTATTTTTTTCATTGTTACCAGTAAGTTTAAATGCACGTCTTGTCCCTTTTCGACACACTACATTTGCTTTGCCTTGATCACCCGATAACCTGTTTCATCACAATTCCAAATATGCGACCCAGAAGTTATACCAGTCTGTTGATATTGCTCCGCAATGCATTCAAAATAATGATCAATTTTTTCTGGCTTACAAAAAGCGGCTCTTTTAGATGCTAAGTTCTCCACTTTTCTCGTTGAAATTTCATTTTTCCATCTGTTTATAAAGGAATAAAACCAGGCTTTACAAGGCTTGTTATTTGTGAATAAGTGCAATTGTTCTTCGCGTTTAATTTAGTCGCATACAAATTCTAAAATTTCATTTTGGGTTAAACCATTACCTCAGTCATTAAGTAACTGGACATCATGCACCATCAATATTTCTGTTTCATTTGAGAGTACCATTGTTGTATCTGAGTATTGGAAGCCTTTGTTGCTGTTATTTTTGCGATCTTTGAGCGCCAAGTTTGAATGCAGCTTTTCTCAGTGATGTTTTATTTTCTTTCATATCAATTAATGTGATGATTATATTGAGAAATAATGTAATAATTGGTTTTTAATGAGTAAGATATGATTATATTAACAAATAACATTATAGTTCTTTCTTAATTAAACCGATAAAGATAGGTGCTTAGTCACTTAAGAAAAACTAAACTAAGTAATTAATCGAGTGTGCAGTTTTATCAGAAAAAATAGTTTTTTTTACTTTTTTGATTTTTTATTTAATTTTTAGTTCTAGCTGCATAAAGATTATACAATCAGTATAACATTAAATTTCCAACAAGATTGTGTTTAAGTTATTTTTATATCAGTTTCGATTCAAGTGCTATTATGTTCGCAACAATAAAAAAATATATAAAATATTGACTCTCCGTTAAAGTTATATAAAAAAAGAAAAAAATGGATTTGAATTGCCATATAATTTTATTAATTCGAATAGAGAAAATAGTTCCGTATTTGAATCTATTTTTATTTTTTTATAGCCATATCCGTTTAGTTTTTATTTGATAATTTCGATCAGTGTATGATAGGGTGTCCCAAAAAAGCAACTTTTTCACAAAACCAAAAGGTTGGAAACATATCCTGATTATTCACCTTAAAAAAAAGAAAAAAGAAAAACTTTAGGTCTCCAAACCTTCAGGAAGTGTTAAGTGAAGATTTCCATTTTTTTTCAAAATTATTTATATTTTAATAAATAAAAAAAAAAACGAAGAAGGAAACAGTTTGTTTTGCTTTAAAATATTTATTAAAATAAAATTTACATCTAACCAAAAATAATTTATACTAAGGAGTTATACTGTTCAAATCGCTCGTTTTTATCCTTTTATCCACTTTTTTTCTATTCTCTTTAGCAACCATCATGATGTTTTGTCTCTGACTTTCAATATGACTGTCTGGTAGAAAACTTTGCACAAGACAAATATTTCTTTGAGAGCAGTCATTTGTTCACTGAATATTTGAAACAAAAATCTTTAAAAATTTGAAGCAAAAATATTAAAAAACTTAAAGCTGGGATGGAGATCAACAAATTTTCCATCAGAAATCCAAAACAATTTTTTATTGTATATTAAGATCAAGTATGAAAAAAATATACCAGTTGTTTTTCCCAACAAACTTGTGCAAATGAGTGTTCCTGTTAATGATTATATCCACTCTAATCTCTGGTTTCTTTATTTCAAAATAAGATATATTCTCAGGATATGGATAGTTAATAAGTTTCTGTATTACTTAGAATTTCTTTTCCTTAGTTATGCCTAGATTTGCTAGTGATACAGTAACAACATCTTTAGCCAAGTACCACATATGTCAAAGAAGATAATTTTTTAGGCTTTTATCTAGTATTTGTCTTCTTCCTCTATGCTTTCTGCAACTTTAATTGGTTTTAGATCATTTGATGGTGCCTGGATTATTATATATGACTTCAGAAAACCAAGGAATATAAAATATTGCTCCGAAGGTGCAATTTTGTTGACATCTTCTATCTCCTCCACTGACATTAATTTAAGTTTTTTACGAGTTAGTTGAAGCATCAATAAATATATCCCATTTGCCATAAATCTAGCCTCATGACAAGCAGGGGGTTGATGAAGGTAGAAATTTGGTACTTCGTTACCCAAATAGAAAGAACCAAGCTCACATAATCTTATATAGTCTGTTCATATCTTGGGAAAAAATTTTAGGGAAATGGCGTTTCCTATATATTTTTTAGCCTCTTGCGTAATCTGATACAAGTAAGAATTGAATTTAAATCTGTCTTATGAGTTAATGTCTTCATTGCATACCTTAAAATTTTCAATCCAATGTTTTTTAAAATTAGAAAACTTTTTTTTTTTGGTGCTTTAGTTTTTCCTGTTAAAGCTTGCACTAAATGACTGATGTGTCTCTCATATATGTGTTGACAACATAAAAGCCACATAATGTGTTTTCCAACAACATACCTACTTATAAGTTCAATTTCTCCATTATGTGCACTAGTGTTTGAAGCAGTTGTGTCAGTACAAACAGCAAAAATGTTATTTTCTATTTCAAAATCTTCTAGTACCTTTTTTATTTCTTTTGGTTGGTCTTTACCTTAAGATGAGTTTACCTGGAACACTCCTAGCAGAATATCATTACTATTATCATCCTCAGGGGCTGTCACGCTTCCTGCAATCCTCACCATTTTAACAGTAATATTATTTTTAAGATCCCATTCATTGCACAATTTACTATCAAAATAAAACAAGAGTTTTTTACCGATCAAAACAATTTTATAACTATTTCTAATTTCTTCACTTTTGCTTTAGATGGTTTGAAATTTTTTTGTGTAGGTTCCTGATTTTAACAAAACAATATTTTCCAAATCATGCCCTGCATACATCCGAATCAAAGAAAGAAATGCTGTGTGACCCTACACACCAAGTTAAAATCTTGCAGCGACTTTACTTGTAGCTTATATTAATCCATCCCCTGATATTGGGAGGTGCAGCTCATGAGATCATTTTTTTTGTTAATGGTACATGGGACTTTTTATCTTCTACTTAGATACATCAAAAAATAATTCATTAGATGAATTTGACTCAAAATATACTGATTCTGTACCAAAACCAGAGACAAAATCATTTTCAAATAAATTTTTATCCTCTATGAACATTTCAAATTTTTTATCTAACTCATTTCTATGTGCAATTCTCTTCTGATGTCAATATCCTCAGTTAAAGCCATTTTTTTAGTAGATTTTTGGTCAATTGAGAATTTAATGTCTTCTTTAATGGAATCAGGAGTTCGATTATGGTCTGTTTTGATTTTCGTTACAATATTTTTGCAGCCTATGTCAAAAAGTTCATTTGAAGTTTTTTTATAGTTGGTTTCGAGATTCGAAATAGTTTCTTTTGAAGAGAAGTTCAATCAAATCTTTCTCCTTTTTTTGTTGAGCTTTTCAGTCTTATCTCTAATGGTCCATCTTTTTATCAAGATTTTTGAAATCCCGCTCTGGACCGGATATTTACTACTTCTTTGACGAGACAATCTATAATACTTGTCTCACATTTTGCACAAGGGAGTTGACATATTAGTTGATAGCTTCCTTTTTGCATGGAGCAAATAATATTTGATTTTGTTGACTTATATCTTAATTGCTTTGAGGAAATAATATGGCAATATCTTCTTAAAATGTCAACATTTGTTGATAACTGGTGTTTGGGAAGCTCTAAAATTGGTCTGTTCAAAAAATACAATGGTCTCCTTATGATTTCTACCACGTTTTTGATTCTTTTTTCCACATTATTAAATTTTCTTTTTTTACAGCTTGTTCTTCTGCATTGTTTATTGTTTATTTCAATTTTAATATTTATATATCTAAAAACGTAATCTTTATTACTATACTGCTTTTAATAATATGTTTTCTATATGGTATTAAAATACTTGCTTATTTATAAATTCAATATAAATAAATGAGAACGAGGTAGAAATGTATCATTTAGGTGAAAACCATAAAAAAATCAAAAAATGCCTGTTTATCAGTTTTTATAACTTACACTTCTATGGGTCTAGAAACCCTTAAATTTGGTAAAATTGCTTATTTTTATGCATATAACCAAGATATATTTTGAACCCTAAATTTTTTTTTTGTGACACCCTAGTGTGCGGAATGGTGTAGTGTGCGGATTGTCCCGGTTTTACTCATTTCGCACAATCCGCACTCTATATAATAAAAAAATTGTTGAAATTCTTAACTGTGATAATTGATTCTTCTTTATAAATTTGAAACATGTTTTTGTATTAAATTAGAAATACTCCTATTTCAAAAATATATATTATGTTGCTATCTAATAAGGAATGTTTTACTTGCTTCACGAACTAAAGCAATTTCATTTTTTTTAGCCATTTGGTCGCAATGGAGCATTTGGTCAAGTTGTAATGCTACAAATGGAATAATAAATCGAACAAGGGAATGCAACATCTCTTATGTTACGGGAAAATGTCATGGTGACAGCCTTGATGTAATGAAATGTAATGGTATGGTGCTATATAAATTTGGTTATTAAAACATAATAAGCGCAGTTAAGCCTTTCACAAAAAATATTGAACTATGTTTAACTTTAATGTTACAAGAAAAAAAAGTTTGATTATACCAAAACACAAACTTGATACCATTATGATGTTTATATATATTTATATATACATATATGTATATACATATATATATATATATATATATATATATATATATATATATATATATATATATATATATATATATATATATATATATATATATATATATAGTTCTATAAATTGTTGCATTTAGAAGTACGGTAAAAAAAATGATTCTTTTGTCAACAAATACGTCACTTTAAATTACTTTTGACTTTTGTCTAATATTTCCAAGTTGTCAAAAAGTTAAAACCATTAATTTAATTACAAATTATTCATTTTTTTAAAAAACCGCTAAAACGCAAATTTAATTGACCAGAATGTTTTTAAAAACATTCTGAACGTTTTTAATATAAACAATGCTATTATTTATATTTTTTTTAATAAAATATTTTTATTATTATTTTTTTTACTGTAAATCATGCACGAAATATTGCTACATTAACTATCTTATAGCCTGACTCGCAAGGGAGTGCTTCAACATTGACTGAGGGTTTGGTTGGGGCAGGCATTCTATCAAGTAATGAATAAAAAAATTCCAGTCTAGCATTTTAATTTTTACTTTTTGTCAACAAAATACGAAAAAACTTTCTTACAACCAGTTAGAGGTTATATATATTTATATATATATATATATATATATATATATATATATATATATATATATATATATATATATATATATATATACATATATATATATATATATATATATACATATATATATATATATATATATATATATATATATATATATATATATATATATATATATATATATATATATATATATATATATATATATATATATGTATATATATATATATATATGTATATATATATATATATATATATATATATATATATATATATATATATATATATATATATATATATTTATACATATATATATATAGTATTAGTATTAAGAATTGTTGTAACTGGTGTGAGCCAGTGAACTCTAACTTCACTGATCTTAATTTTTTTTTTGGCAAGACTCAAATTCACTGTCAGTATCAGTGGCACTCGTACCACTTGAGGATAGTTCTCAAAATCTTTCTTCCTTTTTAAGTCCTTTATAGCTTTTTTCTTTGACATTGTTTTTCTTTTTATGTTGTTCTTCTCTACGTCACTTTCTATCATATCTAACATTTGTTTTTCCCTGTCTTTCATTTTTTCTTGATAAGATTTATCTTTCCCAGTGTCAAACTTAACTATATCACCTTGAAATTAGTTTCTTAAATGATCACTACATAATATACATAATTGTGTAGCTGACTGCTGAAGAGAAAAAGTTTGTTTTTACCATCATTTTTAATTATTTTGTATTTCTTGTCAATTATTAACTTAAAATATTGTCTATTCTAAATTTTTGATGTAATAAAAAAATGGCATCAAATAATTAAAAAAATCTACTGTTGCGTCAACAATTCTGTTGCATAGCTGACTGCCGAAACTAAATTGTTAAATATCCTAAATTTTGTTTGTTTTTTTCAATGCAATAAAATGTTTTCCCAAATATATTTTTAACTTTAAAACAATTATATTCTATTAGAATTTATTTAAAACTTCAATACATAGCCATATAGTATATTTAAAGTTATGGTATCATGCCAAGAACCAGTTGCTTGCACATCTAATGAAAATGAAAAAGGTGTGTATTGTGTAAACATTATAGAACTTTTTAATCATTTTAATAATTATTTGCATTTGTACTTAAAATTTATTTGTAGTTTACTTTTTTTATTACATCCATCAAGTTAAACAATAGAAAAGCAGTGAATCAAAGGAATTACATGAGTAGAAATCATGATGAAAAGAAACACAAAGCTAAAGAATGCTAGACCCCAAAGACAAAAGTGGAAAAAAGATTTTCTAAATATTGCAGCTGAAAGAACAAAAAGTTTAGAAAAAATAAGAAAATCTTGACTGCGGCAAAAAGCCGTTGGGTAAGGTTGCTGATATTGTACCCTCTAAGAATAAAGTCAAAAATAGAAAAAAAAGTAGAGAAACAATAAAAAAGTAGAAAAAATGAGACATTATTGTAATAAATAACTAGGGGATAAAATGTTTAAAAAAATTGAAATATTCAAAAATTTAATTTTTGGTGTTTCAAAGGGAATAAACTTTTAAAAATGATGCTATCAGTATAATTAAGGAAACAAGATCCTAGATCATACCATTATTTTAAAAATACTATATTAATTCACAGTGCATTTTGAATGTTTTTTGTAAAGATCTTTTTCTGTGCGAAGCAATGCTAAAAAGTTTTGAATTTAATAAACTGTAAAACTGTAAATTTTTCCTGGAATAGTCTGAAAACAAGTATCATCAATAAGGTTTAACTTTAATATTAAACGTGCAACTTAGTGATGTGGTAGCTAGAATTTTGAAAGGAAAATGATTAATATTACTACACATTATATTTAAAGACAAAAAGTTTTTTTTTTATTTTTAACAAAAGTTACAAATATTCAAAAATTCAAAGTAGCAGCCATGGTGCAATTCAAGGCCTTGAGTGAGGTACAAATTACGCAACTAGACTCACTTTGAGTTTTTAACAAAATTAGACAGCAAATGCTACTGTATTTTAATTTCTTGGAAGTTATTTTAAATTCACTTAAATTGTCATTTGATTTTGATTTCCGAAGCAAACAGATGTGTTTTCTTGATTAAAAATGACGTCTACTTATTTTGGAACTTTATAACTAATAATTATTTGGATCGTCTTTTTACTAATAGCTGTAGCAGATACTATTATGGAATCGGAATTTATTGAAAATAGACTACAGGGTACTTCACATTGTTTGAACTGGCTTTACATTGAATCAAATTTAAACATACAAAGGTTTTCAATTGTCATATTAAACTGGCCTAGGTTCACAATTGCATGAATACTAAGAAGACATCAACTTTTTATTTTTTTATTTTTTTTATTATTATTATTATTATTATTATTGTTATTATTAAGAGAAGAACATGTGTATTGATTATTGTATTACATAAAACTTTGATATTCTGGTACACCTGATCTATGTTTAAAACATCAAGCTTTCTTATATAAGACTACACTAACCCTTGTTAAAAACGTAGTAGTAAAACAAAAGTTAAATTTGTTGCTGATCTTAACTATTCACACAACTTCTATTGCATATTGTTTATTAACATATATATATATATATATATATATATATATATATATATATATATATATATATATATATATATATATATATATGTATATATATATATATATATATATATATATATATATATATATATATATATATATATATATATGTATATATATATAAATGTTAATATATATATATATATATATATATATATATTAACATATATATATATATATATATATATATATATATATATATATATATATATATATATATATATATATATATATATATGTATATATATACTGTAACTGATATATGTATATCTATATACAAATGTGTGTGTATATGTATATATGTAGAAGTGTATAGTGTATATATTGTGCTTGTTATATTCTATATAAATTTATTAGTGTAATTCTATATCAATTTATATAGTTGCTTTATTCTAATAAATTTATATTCCATCTATATTATAAGTTTGTGTACTTATATAGTTTTATACTTATTGTCGTTTACTTAAAGTATACAAATACTTATTATTACTAAATAATATTAGTGTATTTACCAATATCATAAAATTATATTTCTTATTATTAATTTATACTTTACTGTTTATTGCTTAGTTATCTCTACATACCTAAAAACAAAATATTAGTTATATGAACTTATATTATCATTTATGACTATAGTATAAAATTTCTCTTTTTAACTTTGTTTAAAATATTATTATAAAAAAATAGTATATATACATACTACATACATTATTAATATCTTACACATATAAATTGATGTAAAACTACCAACCTAATCCATTAAATCCTATGCTTTATCATTTCAGTTTTGCTTTATCATTTCAATTTTTTGCTTTATAATTTTGTGTGCATTATCTCTGTATGCTTAGAAACTTCTAACAGGCTTATATGTAAATCATAAATATTAGTTTAAGAAATATAATATTAAAACAATCCTGCAAACTATGCAAAAAAATTTAATCTAAAAACCATAGAGTCATCCAAAGTGCAATCTAATCAATAAGCATACCTATAACATTATCTCCAAACACTCTTTAGAATGGTATTGCCCTGACTGTATTTCCAAAAATATGTCTTTTAGTACCCTTTCAAATCAAGAACTAACACTTACACTTTTATGCAAGAATCTTCCACTAAAGTTATTAAAATCTCCTGAATCTCCTGCTCACCTAAAAAGTCTATATAGAGATCTGAATATTGTTTATAATTGAACTATTAATTGTAAATATCTTGATGTTACTGAACTCAATAGGTCTTTACATCCTGATACAGATATAACTTCATCTCAATATTGCTGCCTTACCACAACATATTGACTATCTCTGTAGACTTATTGGCATTCCCAACACTTCCCCTATGGTGATAGGATTTACTGAATCAAGTTTATATATATAAGACTCAAATATAACTGATATTACCATAAATGGAATTAACACTGATCATTATCCTACTGAGTCAAAAAAAGGTGGAGCTCAACTTTATCTAAGCTCTAATCTTAGCTATGTAGTTCGCAATGATCTTATATTCTATGCCTCAAAATTTCAAGAATTAGTTTTTGTTGAAGCTATTAACCCTAATAAATCCAATACTTTTATTGGCTGCATATATTGTCACCCAACTTTAAATCCAAAACAATTCATTGCAAACCATTTAACTCCTTTACTTGAGAAATTAAGTTATGAAAAAAAAAAAAAATTATATTAATGGGTGTTTTCAACATGGATTTAAGTAATTATAGAGAATCTCCTATTGTTTCTAAATATCTCCAAACATTATGCTTTTGCTCGCTGCTCCCAACTATTTTACTTCCAATAGGTTTAACTTCAAAAACCAAAACTCTCATTGATAATGTTTTTATAAACTCCTATTATCCAGAAACAATCTCTTGCAATCTAACAGTTATTATTTCAGGCCATATGGCCAAGTTCCTCTATATTTCTGGCATTACACCAAAAAAAAAATTATAAAAATCTCTTGAAGTCGCTTCAAAAACTTTAACACTGACACCTTTATACAAGATATATCTACTATAAACTTGGAGGTGCAAATAAAAGACGACGATATAAATAAATCAATAATAAGTTTTTTAAATATATTTAAAAATGTTCAAGACAGACAAATTCTAGATATACAAAGTTTTAGCAAAAAAACAAATTAAATCTAAACCATGGACAACCGCTGGTATTTTTAAATCCATCTCAACCGAAAATGTCATTTATAAAAAATGTGTTAAATCAAACAATGTTAATACAAGAAATCTACTCTTTGATAAATTTAGGTTATATAGAAATAAAATATGCAACTTACTTAAACAACCCAAAAAAATGTATTATATTTCCTTTTTAACAACAACCTAAAAAGCACTAAGAGAACTTGAAAATGAATAAAAGAAATTTTCAACATCAGACCTATTATATACGATTATTGTTTTAACCTCAAAATAAATGATAAAGTCATCTCTGATCTAACCCATATATATATATATATATATATATATATATATATATATATATATATATATATATATATATATATATATATATATATATATATATATATATATAAATATATATATATATATATATATATATATGTGTATATATATATATGTGTATATATATATATATATATATATATATATATATATATATATATATATATATATATATATATATATATATATATATATATATATATGTATATATATATATATATATATATATATATATATATATATATATATATATATATATATATATATATATATATATATATATATATGTATATATATATATATATATATATATATATATATATATATATATATATATATATATATATATATATATATATATATATATATATATATATATATATATATATATATATATATATATTAGGGGTGTTCACTATGCAAAAAATTTTCAAAACCACTCAAATTGAATTTTTTCCTATTCTAGTGTTTGTATATAATGTAAAAAATTTTTTTATCAAACTTTAATAACTATTCTAAAGCCCCCTCAGAGCCCCTAAAGACTTGCCCCAATTTCCTGTTTAAAACAGTATCTTTTTTAGTTAAAACGCAGAGAAATAATTATTGTGAATCTCATTTTTAAAGTATTTAGAAATTAAATCACAGAAATCAAGCCAAACAAAAGCAGCTTGCATAATATTTGTTAAATTATCCAGTTTAACCAAGCTAGTTCTGCATTTTTGGTTAACAGTTATAGTATCAGACGAGAACCCCAAAACTAAAACTAAGACTGTCTTTCTGAATTTTGTTAATGTTGTTTCATTGTCTAAAACTAGTTGGCAAAGACTTGAGTTCAGTTTCTACAATTTTAGTAATTCTTGTCAACATTTCAGTATTAATTTATTTAACTAAAACAGGAAACAGCAAAATAACTATAACAGTCAATATTACATATTAAATTGTGTCAATATCATAATATTAATTTGCTTGTTTATGAAATTTGTAATCAATGCAAAAATGTGCTACTGTTTTAACCCATTCGTGTCATCTCTCTAATCGTAAAATGTAACAAAAAACTCAGGCACTAATGGGTTAAACAGAAAATTGGGGTTTATCTTTAGGGGCTTTGAGGGGGCTCTAGAATAGTCATTAAAATTTAGTAATATATATATATATATATATATATATATATATATATATATATATATATATATATATATATATATATATATATATATATATATATATATATATATATATATATATATATATATATATATATATATATATATATATATATATATATATATATATATATATTTATAAATTTATGTATATATAACAAAAACAAAAAGAAAAAAAGTGAATGCGCACACTCACATATAAATACATGCCAAACAATTAGGGGTACTTTTTACATAAGATTTTAAGAATATATAGTATAAACTTTTTTACATCATGGGTTATAAACAAATGATAAATTAAATCGTGTTGAAAGTTACAATAGATTTTATATATATATATATATATATATATATATATATATATATATATATATATATATATATATATATATATATATATATATATATATATATATATATATATATATATATGTATATAAAATTAATAAATATATTCATAATTATATAAATCAAATCATAAGATTACTTAAATTTAATGCTTTAGAAGAAATTTAATTCATTGACGTTTAGTATAAGAAGCTGCCTGAGTGTATTTCATAATTTAGTTCCTCGATTTGCGATTGAGTATTTAGTGGCTGAATACTAGGTTTTGGATCGACTAAAGTTCTTTTATGATTTATTTCAAACACATTTAATATATTGAGTTTACTATATAGTATTTTTGTATGGGAGAGTCGACCTTCATTTGTAAAAACCCTAATAGCATGTTTTTGTTTGCAGAGAAGTTTATTTGTTTTTGTAACGTTGGTGCTGCACCAAGCAATATTTGCATAGTTTGGGTAACAGTGTATAAATGAAAAGTATATGTATTTCAGACAAGATTGGTTTAAGAACTTTTTAGCTTCATAGAGTATACCAATATTTTTTGAAATTTTATTCTTAGTTACATTTATATGTTCTCTCCAATTAATACTTTTATTTTGAATTAAGCCCAAGAATTTTAATAGTATTTATGTTTTTTTTTAATTATTATCAAAATAAAGATTCGGTAGTTTCAATGGAATATTTTTTTTATAAGCATGATGGAATAATGCGTATTTAGTTTTATTAATGGTTAAGGACAGTTTATTGGATTTAAACCATTGGCTTAGTTTATCAAGTTCTTTGTTTACTTAAATATTTAAATATTATAAATATTGGATTTGCAGTTCCAACTGCATTAATGCAATCACCAACTGAATAATTTATTTTTTCATTATTACAGACCAATTTTAATGGTTGTATAGCAACAAGCCTGCAGATTATTTATTGCATGCCTTTTTCACTAGAAAATTTAATTTCGTTGAAAGTCTACAAATTGCATAAATATTTGCTTTAGGAAATTGTTTTTCACATGTTCGGAAATATTTTGCTACAATTTCTTAAATTTCTTTGTTTCTTGCAGTTCTAAGCCCTAATTTGTGTCTTCCTATATTAAAATTTGCGCAAAATCTTATTATAAAATTATTATAGCAGTCATTTTAAGTCTGATATTTTAAATAAACTGGTTTGATTTGTGACTTTAAATAACCGGCAATAATATCTATGATTTGGTCTTGCGTTCTGCCAAAACCCCAGTCTGATAATTTTGTCAGCATTTTTACCAATATTATTTCAACCGCACTACACAGTGGGCACAAAAACGTTTTGCGAACATTTTTTAAAGCTTCTGTATAAACGTCTTTCATTGGTTTTTAAAATGCCTATATGACGCGGTGATCGGACGTTTTTCTAAAAACATTTATAGAACGTTTATTATTGTGTTTTTTTAAGTCGAAACAAAATTTTTTATCGCTTTCAATGTTAGTCTTAAAAATATTTTTTTTTCGTATAAGTTATTTAAGTAATAACTTATGGTATACAGAAAAAAATCCTTTTACAAATGAAAACTTAAGTGTAACAGCATAGATCTGAATAAATAACTGAAAGTTTAAATATTTTACATTTATTTACAATCTAAGCATACAAAATCATAAAAAAATAGTTTTTATGCCAATCAATTTCAAGCCCTTGTCAAATGATTGCCAATCAACTTATCGACCAATTCGAATTTTGTTGCATGTGGCACTAATGTTTCTAAAAAGAAAAATGCCATAGAAATCTTCATGCATTTCACTAGCTCGTGTAAAAGGTGTTATATAATAATAAAAACATATTAAGGTGTCAATGATACTTAATTAAAAAAAAGTATTAAAGTTAAAAAACAATAATATGAAATTAATAAGTTAAAATAGTACAAAGTAATTATAAGAAACAAAATAAACAACATGAGCTTTTTCCATAAGTTCCAGCTTTTTTAAACAATGCTAGAACATATTTTAAAATAAAATCATCTAAAACATTATTAGCAGAAGCTGAATGTGAGTTTCCACTTATAAGTTTAGATTGGCGGACTTTAAAAATCATCGAATGTATTTAGTTTTATCACATTTTGAGTTATTTAAGAAAGCTTTAAACATTAATGTAAACAAAAATATACCAACAAACAAAACTTTAATTTATTGTTTAAAATTATTTCACTCTCATCAAACCATGTTTTATCATTTAATTTATCATAAAAAAGTAAAGAACTTCAAGCTCAGTTTTTTTCATGAGGATATCCACTGCAGATAAAACATTTTTGACTTCAGACTTTACGCATTGTAATTCCATAAATATTGCATATTGAAAATCTTTTTATAAAAATGAAAAAAAATTAGAACAATGCTTAAAACATTATTGGAAAATTGTTATTATAGTCATTGAATTAAACACTATAATATCATTTTGAAAAATGAAAAGTCAGTATTTTTTAACATATTGTTTTACCGATAGACTTATGTTATGTCTACTTGACTGCGGTTCATCGTAACAATAAAGTGCAGCAATGCTTCTTTGGAAGTCTTTTTTAACTTGTTATTTAAAAAGTTTCATGCATTACTTATTACCTTATTAAAAATCCAAATGTTTTTACCTTGTGTTTTTGTACATTTGTATTTTTTAAAAATTATATTTATCTGGTTTTATTCTGCTTATGCCGTGTTGAATGAAACCAGATAAAAAAACTACAATCTTTAAACAACTTGCATTTGGCATCTTTTTGCACTATAATATCAGGACTTACTTCTCTTAGTTGCAAACGATTGCAAACATGTTGCACCTTTCATTTTAAAATTGATATTAGGAAGCAAATACAAAATTGCACATTCCAATTTTTTATAGACGTAGATTTTGTATTATTAAATTATTAAAAATTCTGTATACATTTGAGATAATTTAGAAAAAAACAATCTGATTCTTGAAACTTAGAATTTGAGAACTCTGAATCATCATGCATCTTACATCTCTCTAGTTCTTTAGTCAAAATTTAAATATTTATTCTTGCCATTTTTTATTAGATAAATTAAATATATACATATTTTTTACCTAATGTCCAGATATTTTCTTAATTTATTTATAATCGATATTTGTTACTACTGAATAAAGTCATCCAAATTAGGTAATAAAAATCATTGCTCAATACTATTACGAATAAATCCTATTAAGATCCTATGGAGAAAAAGTTAATTCTTCTGGAAATTCTACTTATATAAATGATGAAGGGCATTTTCTAGTAGAAGTAGAAATAAAATAAATAGAAATAGTTTTATAAATTTATTAAAAAATTTATTTATAAAACGTTTTTAACTAACACTTCATATTATATTATGATCATTTCCCTGCAACTTTACTTACATCTTCGTTACTCGCAATTTAAAATGGTAGTTAAACTTTTCCAGGATATTTGAAAAAAATACTTTAAATACATAAAAAAAAAATTAAACAAAATACATATATAGCAAATATATACCTATATGTATATATATGTATATATATATATATATATATATATATATATATATATATATATATATATATATATATATATATATATATATATATATATATATATTATTATATGTTATATATATTATTATATGGTATTTTGTATTTGCAAATAAAATACAAAAACTCTTGTACACGTAAGAGTACTAAGAGAGAGTTTTTGTTTTTTGGTTGTTGCTAATTTAAAACATATTTAAATAAATTTTTAGTGGTATTTTAAGAAAAAGTATATATATATATATATATATATATATATATATATATATATATATATATATATATATATATATATATATATATATATATATGTATATATATTAGGCAAACAGAAAACAAATTCCTAGAAAAATAACACCATTTAAAAATATGGCAGTTTTAAAACTTTGTGATATTGATATTTCCATAAGTCGAATTGATTTTTTGAATCTTGGTCTAAACTTTGTAGCATCTATAAAATTCGATACCATATATGGATATTACAACAACAACAGAGTTTAGGTTTGTGTAAAATGCACAAAGTTTAAGTAAAAGAAAAAAATTTAAATAATAATCTACTTGACATTGTTCTTTTTTCAATTATCCATCGACATAAGAGCAATGGATAGCATTTCAATTAATAAAAAAAATCAAATTATTTCTATATACCCCTACTTTCTAAAGTTTTGGAAAAAGTTCGAAAACAAATTGATATAACATAAATTTTGAGTATGGACTCTACCGCAAAGTTACGAAACAAAAATTTAAAGATAACTTTCAAAAACAAACATAAACAATGTTTTCTAAGGAGGAATACAAAAAATTATATCAAAGTAATCCTATCCTATTGTATCTCATAGGACTTTGCTTATTTCAATTATATTTTCGTCGGAACAATGAGATTTTAGCAATGGAGAACTCAATCGGACTCTATTTTGAGGTTCTTGTGGAATATTTTCTAAACTAAGATGAAAATTTTGCAACTAAAATAACATTGAAAACAATTTTTGCAGTTAATCTAGACTATTTTTTAAAAATATATTGACGAGAGTCATGCAAAATTTCCTTACATCAAACAAGCAAAACAATGCCTAATCATTTTAAATCAACAGCATCTTGCTATACAATAAGCAATTAAAGTTGAAAACAAGACAAAAACATTTATCTTTTATGATATAACCATTATAAATAACACAACAGGAAAATATAAGTACCAAGTATAAGGGAAAGAGGCAGCCACTAACATTCAGATTAAATGAAATGCAAATCCTGATCTGAGTATTTTAACTGCTATATTTAAAGATTTTTTTTACAGAGCTTACTCAGTCTGTAGTAAAGCTCATTTAAAAAAGGAATAGGTTTTTTACCTGACAGGTTTGTTAAAAATGAGTACAACCAAAGACATTTAAGGAAAGTTATACACCAATTTCATCATAAAAGGTACAACAAAAACAAAACAGCATCAGAGTTCATTATTTTTCATATAGTTTGTTTGCCATGGGTACCAGGCATTTTACCAAAATTATATATAACTTTATTATTGGAGTATTTAAATCAAACCCAAAGTTAAGATCTTTATTAACATAAAAAAACAAATCAAATCTACCTTCTAAAAGCTAGCCTAAAACCTATATTATAAAGTGCAATTGTTCTAAAGTTTATACAGATGTAACGAAATCGCAGGTAATCAGATGTATTAACAACAGAGACACGGGTGTATCAACAACAGAGGAGCATTGACAAAAAAAAATCTTTTCGCATTTCATAAAACCATTTGCAAATTCGAGATTATTTTGGAAAAACAAGATAAATGTAGAGAATAAAAAGTTTGAATAAAAAATTAGGGAAAATCTAGGAAAACAAAGAAATATGTGCTCACCAAAATATTGTAGTATAAATTAGGTGTAGGACAATATAGTAAAACTATGTTTTAAACGCCAATTTACAAATTTAAGTGCATAAAAATTTCCTGTATAAAACCATATATGAGTGGTTTTTTTAAATTTGCATATAAAAACATTGTTTATATATATATGTATATATATATATATATATATATATACATATATATATATATATATATATATATATATATATATACATATATATATATATACTGTATACAAATGCTATGCAATAAGGTAGGGCCTATTTAGAGAATCCACAAGAAAAAAGTTGATTAATTGTAATTGGTATAAAAGTTTATAAAATGAGTTATATTTCAATTATAAGCATAAATTCGATAGACCAGTGGTTTAATGGATCAGAGGGTTCAAATTCGTCCCTTAACACAATATATATTAAACTTTTTCAACCTGGCTTATTTATAGCAAAAAAATAAACACAGCAAAAAAGAATTTTCTTTGTCAAAAAAAATTTATAGTTTTTTTTTGGCTGAGGGCTTTTCTGTGTGTTCTTTTTAATTTTTTCTTTGCCTCCACAGCAGTACCTTATAAAAAAGCAGGACTTTTTAAAAAATTTTTCCTTTGATAAGCTTCGGACCACTACTTTTTTTTCCACTACCTGCAACTTATTAGGTCTAATTATTTGAGTGTATTATTTACATAGATATTGCTATTATGACATATGCTAACAAATATGTTCCCGTATTTTGATGTTTTTAGAATTTTTATGCAAATTTTACACAAATGTTTTTACTTTTGTTAGTTGTAATATGTAAAATCTATGTATATGTTATGTATATAATACTATGAAACTTATAACCAAAAAAAACTTTAGTACATATGTTGTAGCAATGCTGAAAGCATGCCATTGTTTTAATATTATAATTTTGCCACAGAAGAGCACCATATAAACAAATGCAAAATGATTTAAACAATTTAACCTTTACTCTGGTAGAGCATAAATAAAAGCAACTAGTTAGAATATTTATACATCTGTAAAGACCCTTCATCAACATTGGTTATATCAAGATCATTGGTTGGGTCATTCTTAATTATATATCAAAGAATTTAAAAGATATAAAAAAGGCAATTTTACAGCATCTTACGGATAATTATGCTACTTTTCTTAGTTTCTGAGTAGAAGATATGTCAATGCAACTCTTAATAATATCAGAGTTTTCTGTAAAATGTTTAATTTCCTTTATTAATTTGAGGCAAAATTTTTCATTGTTAGTTGAATTATACAATTTATAAAAGTGTTTTATTACATATTACCAATAATACTATCACCATTAGTACCTCCAAAAGTAACAACAAAGTTTACTGCATTATTTTTACTAATCTTATGCACCTTAAGCATCTTACGCATGTTCCAGAACTTTCGCGAACCTGCGTTTTTCAGATTTTTTGCACATAAATTAGCTTAAATTTGTTTATTCAGGCTTTTTTTTTTTTTACCGTATCTAAGATCTAATTTAAAAGTAGCATGAAATTGCTTCATATATTCAAAAGTTTCACCCTGTTTCTTCTTTCCTTAAAAAATACACTGCTTAAATGCATCTTTTGAAATGCTGTGTTTATCCTTAACATAGTTATTTTTTCCTGGAATAATAATTTTTATGTTTAAAATTACAATATTGTATGGTATCAGATACACTAGATTGCATATTATTTAATGATGTTTTTATAAAATAAGTCATTATTGTAAGCTGCATTGTGGCATTTAGTATATTTTTAGTAAGTAGATAAAGTGGTACATAAACGGAATTTAATATAAAGTCTAGTTTATCTTCATAACATGTTAAGGTGACTTTGCCACAAATAGCTTACAACTCTAGCTGACATGTTAAACAATGTTTGCTGTTATTTACTTCAGATAAGTTTGGTAATGAGCAAGTAATCAGAATCGCAAATGGTTTATTTTCTGATGTAATTGCATTACTTAAAGCTGATATAGATATAACTAGATTATCAATAGTTGAATTGCATATATCCCGGTTTTTTAGTGTTTTTGAAATTTTTAAGCTATTATACAAATTTTCTTACTTTCTTTTGTTATAGTATGTATTACCTTTGTTTTTATTATGTGTATGATATTATATATCTATCTATCTATATATCTATCTATCTATCTATCTATCTATATCTATATATATATATATATATATATATATATATATATATATATATATATATATATATATATATATATATATATATATATATATATATATATATATATATATATATATATATATATATATACAGAGCCCTCACGCGGGTATTTCTTAGTGTGTGAAAAAAAAAAAAAGAAAATGCCGCCTTCATTCTTAATTAGCCTGTTAAAAATATCAGAGAACATCTATCGGATTAAATGAATGAAGTTTTCATCTTCATATTGTTGATTTGGCAAAAGTTGCCCAAACAGCAGTTAATAATCTTTATACTTTTATATTTAAAATATTATCTAAAATGGTCTATTTAAGTAAGGTGAGTAGAGTCTCATATTTATACAAAAAAATGAAAGCAAAAATATACAAATACTCCTTCAAATCTTAATAAAAGGTCGCTCTTATTAAATAAACAATCATTATTCTAAATTGAAAAAAAAATTAAACTCATATTAAAATCTGGTATTTATCAATAAATTCATACACTATTGACTACTTTTTTATACATATAAAAAATGAAAATATCATCGAATTTTTAAGTTTGAAAAAAAAGTATGGAAAATTCGGAAATATATCGAATCCTAAATTATAATTTTTTTATTGTTTTGGAAGCGGCACTCTTCTGGCTTTCATTTGAGCAAATTCAAGTCTCAGCTCCCTCATATTTAATGACTTTGTTGTTTTGCTCTCAATAGAAATAATCGAAAGTCCGTTCAGCTTATCTTGACTGATGTTTGATCGTAAACAGTTTTTGATCAACTTTAGTTTGGAAAAAGATCTTTCGCGTTGACAGACAGTGACTGGAACAGTTAGTAAGATTCTCAATGCAATACAAGTATTGGGGAATATTTTTCAAGATCACGTGTAGTTAAAAATGTTAGAACATCTAGTGGATTTTTTTATCAGTTTTTCGTGACAACAAACAAAGTTCAGTCATCAATTCTTTACCAGAAATATCCTTTTCGTCATTGTTGGTTAAAGTTTCTTCCAAAAAATTACAATTATCTCTCAATATACCTTCTTTCATGTTTGAAACATTCGGAATTTCAGATAAGAACTGAAAAGGAGACATGGTTGTTTTATAGTTTTCAAAACGCTCCTTCATGTGTTTAATGGCACGAATAAAAAGCGTATCAAAGACATTTTTTTTTGAATTTTGATCTGGAATCTAAAACAGAAACTTGGTTTGTTTCAACTTCGTCGTAAAACTTTTTTTTCTTCCTGACTCTTTCAGTTACCTGATCGGTAAACTCAAATGTTAGACCCAAAGTTGTTGCCAAAATTTTTGGTGTGGTAACGTACTCATCAAATTTATTCTGATTGTAACTGGATTCCAAAAATGCTAGAGTGGGTTTTAATTCTTCAATGGAAATTTTGACATTTGATGAACTTGACTGAATAATTTTGTCTGTGCAGTTTATTTCGTTCAATACATCATGCCAAATAACAATTCCACATATGAACTCCAAAGTATCCATTTTAGCAGCAATAGATTCAGCTGATAATTTGGTGGTTCCATCACAATTACTTTTGGCAACTTCACGCAACGCTTCATAAATCCTTTGCATATTTTCCTTGATCACCTTTACAGCTCTGATATGACTCTCCCATCTTGTATCACTTAATGATTTAACTGTAAGTGATGGACACTTCGATTCTAAAATACTCCAACGTTTTGTGGAACCGTAAAAAAAGATATAAAGGTTTTGAATAATTCCGAAAAATGTCACAATACCCAATCCAACTTTTACAGAATCAACAACAACAAGATTAAGTGAATGTGCTGTCCAAGAGACAAAGAGTGCTCGTTTATTTCTATCTAAAATTTTCTTTTGTAAGCCCTTGTTTTTGCCTCTTATATTTGCACCATTGTCGTATGCCTGACCTCTCATACCTTCAAGTAGAAGTTTATTTTCATTCAATGAAGCCACAATTTTTTGCTCTAATCCATGACCTGTAAAATTAAATTTTCTTTAAAAACGTTTCTAAACTTTTTACATATACTGCATCAAAAACATCAGGAAAATTTCAAAAACTTACAAACCTGTGGTATCATCAATAACAATAAAATTTAAGAAACTCTCACGGATGTCGACAACCAATGAATCGTTATGTTTTTCTATGACGAGATATCGTATAATAAGAGTTAACTGTTCCTGATGACTGACATCTGGTGTGCAATCCGCAATAATGGAGTAGTATTTGACTTTCCGAATTTTTTTAAGGATTTCCTCTCTAGTAGCACGAGCCACTAACTGAACAATTTCTTCTTGGATATTTTTGCTTAAGTAATGAGTTTTGTTTGAATTTTCCCCTGGTTTGGAGACATGATATTCCATAATAGGGGCAAATTCTGCCATAAGTTCAACTATTTTTAGGAAATTTCCATTGTTTTCTTCATACAGTTTATCAGATAATTCTCTAAATGCTATGTTTTGTGGTGCCATCATAATGATTATGGAAATTATCCTTTTTAAAACATTATCCCATCAATCAATTTCATTCAAAAGTTGCTTTTCCGTTAAACAATTAACAGTTTTGAGCTTTGTAGTCTTCTTTTCAACTCGATCCAATTGCCAAAGCTTTCAATATGATCAACACTAACTTCATGCCTCGTTAAATTTTGTGATAAATGCCTCCAGTCAGCAGACCCTGTTCTCGCAAGGGAAGTATCTGTAATGTTAAATAGTTTACAACAGAAACAGAACTTTCACCATTCTAAGATTTTTGGCAAAAAAAGCTTGAGCTAAAGAAACGATTATCATAATTTCTTCGGTAACTGTTTAACTGACGGTTTCAGGGCCATTCGTAACTATTTCTTGAATATTATGGTTTGTCAGTGTCTGAGGCCAATCAAAAATTTCTTCACATGTACAAAAAGGGAGCTCGCCAGTTAAATTATCTCGATTTTCGATTGAGAATCGAGTTTTACTCGATTCTCTGTTTTGGTTCGATTCTTCACCTTCCATCTCAATTTCATGTACTCTGATCTCGTTTGAATTGATTTTATATGGCAAAGTTTTTTTATCAGAATCAGTGTTTGGGCTATAAAATGTTTCTGAACTTAAAAAAGTATCTCGTTTAGTTTAATTTTTATTATGTTCTTCCTGTTTCTTTGGCCGGTTCCGATGATACTGAAAACCGGACAACTTTTTTCTTTTATCCATTATTAAATTATAAAAAGACTCTCCCTTCTAAATAAAATTCTTATTTAAAAACTCGTTAGACAATATTTAATACTTTCGTATTTATTGTTAACCATATTAATAAAAAAATAAAAATACTAACATGTTTAAACGACTGATCAACTACAAGAACAAAGCTATTATGATAAAAACATTGAAAACCCGCTTATTCAAAGAAATAACTTCTATTAGTTTCAAAAAAATAACTTCTATTAACTTTCTTCAGAGAAAATTTTATAAGTAAATTGTTTACAAATAATAAATACTGAAATATCAATGTAATTTTTTAAA
>NC_088924.1:22295000-22400000 GCF_038396675.1 Hydra vulgaris | reverse complement strand
AAGTTAGTGCCAGCAAAGCCAGTATTATTAGAGCTGTTCCGTTTATTGTGCTGATCATTATAGTCATATATAACAGTATTATTGGTTGATGGGTTAGGAAAAGGCTTTGTGAGTTTTATCAGAAATAGCATTGAAAAGAATGCATTTTTGAGGTAAAGATTTTGATGAGAGCAATAATGAATAAAAAGAAAGGTGAAGAGGGGCAAAACAAAACCATTTAATAATTAATAGTGAAAGATTTCAAACCTGATTTTACCAAAAGTATAATTAAATTGATAGAAAATAATATGCCTATGCCCGAACATGTTATGTGATTCGATTCTTAGTGAATAAGAGTATAATAGCTATCATGCCTAAGAGTTTTATTTTCAACAGAAGCATATTCCAGTCTTAAAAATTTTAAATATCGTCTTACTCAAAGCCTTTCTTACTTAGCAAAAATATTCATAATATATATCAAATAAATGTTTTTAATGTTCTTTGTTTTATTTTAAATGTAACAACAACTTATCTCCAACTTCCTTTCGTGATTTATGTCTTTAAAAAAATAATAATAACTTGTAAGAAATTGTTGTTTTATTAAACAATGAGTTTTCCAAACACATTTTGGTAAATCTTGCATTTCTATTTGTAAAGCTTTTAGAACCAAATAATTTTTTTTCATGAATAGAATTACTACTTGTCCAAAAGAAAACTAAAGTAAGTAACTTTTATATATGAAAATATACCAGCACTGGCCGGAATTTTAGACGAGAGAGCCGCAAATAAATAATGACGTGTGCCGCAGAGCCGCAATGTTCATGTTGCTGTGCCAACTTCTGCCAACCAAAAAATATTTGGCCAATGTAAATTTAGATTTTTTATTCAGCAATATATATATATATATATATATATATATATATATATATATATATATATATATTCATATATATATATATATATATATATATATATATATATATATATATATATATATATATATATATATATATATATATATATATATATATATATTTAATGGAAATTGTACTTTTATGAATAAATTTAGTATGTAAACTAAAAATATATATATATATATATATAAATATATATATATATATATATATATATATATATATATATATATATATATATATATATATATATATATATATATATATATATATATAAATATATATATATATATATATATATATATATTTTTAATGGAAATTGTACTTTTATGAATAAATTTAGTATGTAAACAAACTATGCTTAATATTAAGTTTTTTTTTTACAGTAAAGAAAGTAAAAAATATTCTTAAAAATGTAAATGAAAAATCTGGTTGCATAAAATCTAATTTTTTTTTATTCACATCTATTAAATTCACATTAGAAAACCGTATGTAAAAAAATTGAGAAAGCATCTCCAGGTCATAAAATCTTTTTTTAAATTAACACAATTACAACAAACATAACTTTTCTTATAAAATAATTGTAAACAAGATATAATAATCTAGAGATAAAATGGTTTCTTTAAAAAAAATTATTTTAATGTATTAGAACTAAACTTGCTTATATTCGAATTGAACATGCTTATTACCACTTAAAAGCATATTTGCAATAACTATTTCATAGCACATTTGCGAATTGCTTATAACTTTAAATAGAATAAGTTACTAAAAGTTGCAAAATATCAAATAATTCCCTTCAAAATAAAACAAAATTTTAAATGAACTTCAAATTAGTTCAAATTACTTTTATTTTTACAATCAAAAAACAACTTTTCATCATTCAGCAAAAAACTAGACATAACAGAAAGAATTATTTTTAAAACATTAATTATTTTGTAAAAGACCATTAGAAAAATCTTCTTGTATAATAGTTTGCATAATTTTCTATACATTTATTAGGCATTAAGATTAAAACACTACTGGTAAGTTTTTTAAAATCTGGTTTCAACCTAGTAGTTCATATTCTAAGCAACTCTAGCTAATGTTCACTTGTTAGATTATATACAAAACTTTGATTTTTCAAATTTCATAGTTGAAAATAAAGTTTCGCAAGTTTGTGTTAAATCAAAGATTGAAATAAGTTTTATACTAATAGTCAGGGAAACTTGTTGGGATACTAGTCGGGCATACTTAACTTTAGGAATGACATTCCAAAAATCCAATAAAGTTAGTGTTTTATGTAGCATTTGAAGATTTTGATGTTTTTGAAGATCTAATAAAATTTATTTCTAATCGAGATGTTTCTTCAAGTTTTTTTTCTTGAATTGAACATCCATCACTAATAATATCAATTAAAAAAAGATTTATTAAAAATGCCAACAATGGTTTAAAAGCATATAAACCTTTAAACCTGTTTTGAAAGTCTTCGAATAAGTTCTGTAGTTTTTCGGTATGATTCAATCTTATGATCATCACACTGAATTGTAGGATTAGGTTTATAAATTAACTTCTTTGTTTGAGCAAAATAATTTAAGGTTTTTAAGGTAAGATCTTTCTGAAATAGAGCAATTTTTTATCAAACTAAATGTAGTCTGGGCAAAAACAGAATTATTTTTATCTTTTCCTTAAAGTAGCAAATTCAGATTTTGTAAATGATGCTAAACTGAATACTTTACAATTGTTTAAGTCATTTAACAAATGCAGTTCAACCTCAACACTAATCTCAGATATTCTTCTTTCAGTTGTATGTCGAGAAACAGAATTATTTGAGTTTAACCTTTCAACTTTGCTATTATTAGGATATAAAACTGAGATCACATCTAAAAGATTTTGTTTTACTCTCCATCGGAGTAAGAATGATTACTTTTTAGAATATTCAGAGCTATAATAAGACTTGCTTCCATTGCAATATTTGATCCTTAGTTGAAAGATGTGTTATTCATTTGTTGATTTTTTATTGTTTTAGGCAACTCGACTTTATTTTTTCTATAACATGAATTAAATGGGTATTCCTCAGAAAAATACATGTTTTGTTTCATAGTGACGTATAACATTACATGTCTTATTATGAGAAAGCTCAGAATTACAAACTAAACACATAGGTTTATTTCCTTTTTCAATAAGTACTTACTGTTCTGTCCAATCGCCATCAAATAATGTGAAATAATACAATTCAAGTTTTTATTACTAGTCAATCAATACAGCTTATACAAAAAAGTCGCATGCGGCTTAGGAACCGCAATGATGTTCTAAGAGCAGCATGCGGCTCGCAAACCGCTGTTTGGCCATGCCTGTTATATATTTTTAAATTATACACAGTTTCGCTTTAAACAATTATATTTAACTTTTATACGACACAAATTTGGAATTTGAGAAGTTTATTTTCCTTTTTAACGGCATTATTTTTTAGTTGGAGTTTATGTAAATGCAGGTCCCAGCTAGCAAGCTTACATTGGCCCAACGTTGGGCCAATTTATGATGATACATTGACCCAACATTTGAAGGTGACCCAATGCAGGTTTGCATTGCAGGCCCAAAATTCGAATGCAACTCGAATTACAATGCAGGCCCAATTCTGAGGAATACCCATTCGAAGTTGACCCAATACGCAAAGTTCGAAGTTGACCCAATGCAGATTTGATCATTGTTTAGACAACATTGTTTAGCCCAACGTTGTGTACAACATTGACCCAATGTTATATACAACATGTTGTACACAACATTGGCCTAACATTAGATACAACATTGGCCCAATATTGTATGTAACATCGGACCAATATTAAATAAAACGTTAGGCAATTATTATTATAAATTAGCTATTTACTGAATTTTAGCAACAAATATTGTATATCGGCCTAACTTTTTACGCAACATTAGATCATTGTTAATCATCGATGATTTGCAATGGTACATTAAAATTTATGGAGAAATAAAAACAAAAGTGTATGATACAAGTATAAAAGTTTATTTATTTAATTTACATAATTTCTCCATTAATTATAGATATTGCTGACACCAAACATTAACCAAAAACTAACACATTGAGTTTTAAATAAAAAAATTCCCTATAAAATTTATGGAGTAGTTTCGATAACGGCTGAGCTACTTGATATTGAATCATGTTTAGCTAATGAATGTCGTGCCCACGAAAATCACCTTTTTCTGTCCACCATCTCTATCACATGCCTGTATAAGCCATGCTAATTTGACCTCACAGCTTCTGCAAAAAAATTTGTTGTTTGTTTATTTACCACCAAAGAAGCATAATAAATCGAAAGTAATTATGTAATGCAAAATTGAAACTGAAAAAATAACTTTTCTAATCCACTTACTAATTGCAAGATATGCAATCAACATTCTTTCTAATCCAATTTTTTTTCATCTTCATGCGTAATTTAATAATACAGCTAGGCTCTTTATAAAAACTATTCTTAGTAAATATCATACACAATCTCCTTCGTCTTTGATCCAATTTGTCCCAAATAATTAAGCTGCAAAAATATACAACCTTGTTTTACCTTAGTCTATTAGATCAATCTAAATAATCATTTATATAATAAATAATAATGAACCATCAGCAACTGTTAAAACTTTAAACTCATATGAATAATATGTTTTTTTTTCTATAAGTTAATTTCAAATGGATTTCAAAGTTGGTGTAAGCATTAATATGTTGAATATTGCTCAATAAAATATTTATTACCTCGCTGCCTTTTTGACTTTATTATATAAAAAAATCTTTAAAAATTGAAAAAAGTTTAAGCTATGAATAAAGATTTCCTATCATCGCACAAAAAGACTTTTGAATTAAAATTTACCATTTAATAGATTTTGTTCATTCAAATCCTCAGAACAAACATAGAACTTCTGCAAAGAGTTTGGAGTTGGTAAATCCTAAGGTTTATGATTTTTTTTTCTATAATATGAAATTGAAGATAAATCATTATTAAAATAATCTGAAGAATCATCTAGACCAAGATACACACAATTTTTTGTTTCTTCAATCTTTATTTTGACTGGTCGTTTTCGCTGTCTTTCTTAGTTGTCTCCAGAGCAGAAGTTAAGCTTTCTGCTAAGTTCAATCTTGCATTGGTATAGTCAAAAAATTCTATCACCCCCTGATGATATTTCAATAAAAACAAATTTTTATATGCCTAAATTTAGATTTTTGACCTGAATTTTTATTTTTAATATTGAATTTATATCAAAAAACATTTTTATAACAAGATAATAATATTCTTATACTTAAAACAAAAATTATCTACTAAATTAGAAAAAATTCAAAACGGTGTATCACCCCTTAAATAATTATTTTGCCAATGTAAAATTAATCGTCTATTTGTGCGGCTTTTGCTTTGATGACTGCAAAACATCTTTTAGGCATTGAATCATTTCATTTACTAAGTTTTTAAGCCATTGTATGTCAAATATTACCTACTCCTCAATGAAAATTGCCTTTAATTGCAACAAACTGTATGGTTTTTGATTAGCTACTTTATTTTTAAAAAGGTTTCATAAGTTTTTAATTGGATTTAGGTCTGGTGACTGGGGAACCCAATCTAACATCTTAATACTGTTTTTCTTTAGCCACTCAGTAGCTAACTTTGATGCGTGTTTAGGATTTGTGATAATATGTGTTAAAAGATAAAATTACAAGATAAGCCAGCACTTCTGGCACTTGATCTCAGTTTTTGCTTCAGAATATCAGTATAAACCTCTTTTGTCATTGTTCCGTCAATGAATTCGAGTTCGTCGACACCACTCGAAGCAAACGAGTTCCAAACCATCATTCGACCTATGATAAGAGGAAAAAATAAGTGAGAAGTATATATCATATGGAAATGTTTTAATAAAGCTTAATGTTACCTCCTCCATGCTTGACAGTTGGTCTCATACATTTAGGATTTAGGCGTTCATCATTTTTTTTTCAATTTGCGTATGATACTATCAGAACCAAACCTACATATTTTTGTTTCGTCGGACCATAAAACTCTTTGCCATTGGTCAATAGTCCAATTTGAATGTTTCTTAGCCCAAGCCAATCTTTTCTTTTGAATCTTTTTACTCAAAAAAAGCTTTTTATGAAGCAATTTTACCTACTAAACCTTGAATTTTTTAAGTGATTGCAAACAGTTTGAGGATTTAAAAATATGCCATGATCTGTTTGTAAACCTTTTGCAAGCTTTGGTTTTTTTTCCTCTATCAATGTGTAAGGTAGTCTTAGCTGGGCGTCCTTATCTTGGTAAAATTTTTACAGCACCCATTTTTTTATATTTTCTAATGATATTTCCTACACTATTAGGCTTAATATTTGCTATTTTAGAAATAGTTTTATATCCTTTTCCACTTTTATAGTGTCCTAGGATCAGTTGTTTTACAGATTCATGATTTTCATATCCTTTTGCCATGATTTTATTATTAAGAACCTAAAAAGAAAACAAAATTTGCTAAGGATTACTTAGAGTAACTTCTATCAATCAAATTTGTTTATTTTTTGGCTTTTTTTCTGCAATTTTAAATTAAACAACAAAAAAGTTAAAAAATGATTAGGGGGTTATACACTTGTTTGGCTTACACTTTTTCTAATTTAGTGGATAATTTTTGTTTTAAGAATAAGAATATTAATTTCTTGTTATAAAAATGTTTTTTGATATAAATTAAATATTAAAAAAAAAATTAAGGTCAAAAATCTAAATTTAAGCATATAAAAATTTGTTTTTAGTGAAAAATCAACAGGGGGTGATAGACTTTTTTGACATACTGTATAAAAATCAATGCATTAATAATCAAGGTATATCTAAAGTTAATGTATTAGCAGAAAGTTGTTAACTGTTGTACGCAAACTAAAAATAAACGTTATCCAATAAAATCAATTAAAAACTATTATAACTAAGAATAATGTTTCTCTGCCTCAGAAAGATGGAATATATTCAGGTTTTTTTTTTACTTAAATGGATTGATTTAAATTAGTTGATTTAAATCAATTTTAATCATGATTTAGATCAAACAAATGGAAATCAGGATTAAATTGAGTTTTTTGATTTTAATTATTTTTAATGATTGATTCTCATAATTCAATTAATTATTATAGACTAGTGATTTGTCTCATAATAAATTGTCTGGCAATATTAGAAACCTCTTCTTGTGTAGAATTTAGATTCTAGTAACATCACTTTTTGTACACTGTTTTAATATGTTAGTAGATAGGGTTTCACAATCAAACACAGAAAAAATCTAGTAAAAGAAAAATATTTAAGATGTAAAACATCCGCTTCTAACAATCACAATGCCACTGTAGTAGTCACTTATATATATTTTATATCTAAGGAAACTAGTGATGCACAATTTGCAGGTATTATTAATACATTTATTAGCTATTTTTGTGTATGATTTTGCAGTTTTTTTTTTTTTCAATACTTATTACTGGATGAAATTTCAAATATTTGATTTACGTAATAAAGAAGACATTTTAAATATAATCTTTATTAGAATTAGGGACCTTCTTCTGTAGAGAAAAGAAATAAAAACTACAGCAGAAAGGTTTTATAATTAAAATAAAACAAGTTTAAATGATTTTGATTTTAAAAATACTTAGGAACAAATGTGAAAAAGGTCAGCTATTCACTCTTGTCAAGGATATTATGTGAAAAACTGCCTGGTTTGCCAAAAGAATGAACATTCCAACAGTCCGGCTAATCCATTTATAAGTTTTTTTATTACTAGTGCCTATAAAATGATTAACAATACTTCTTTTTTCCTCAGAAAATGTGACAAAATTGTACAGAACTCTTATTATAAGAGCTAACTTGATTTAAATGGTTTATAAAACTGAAATACTTATAATATTGCATTGTGTTAGGAATGCCTTCATAAACTTTACAGGTGCAATCGATAAAACAAATTGAAATCTGTTTGTTCTTACAAGATATAGTACTGAAACCCACTTCCTTGGTGTGCCCAGTCTGGGCTATGGAACAGAAGAGGAACAATTTTTAGCAATATTGATGTAGAATCTCAAAAAAAACTGGCGACTTTTTTTACGGACTTTACTTTGACACCATGGCTTCAACTGCCTCCTTTCGTTGTTTAAAAGAAGAATGTACACAGTTGGAAAACGTTTATAGCTAAAAGTAAATTTAAAAAAGCCAACACCCAATGAGAAAAAAAACTTTTCCCAAATGGGTTTCATGTGGGTTTCCATGAAATCCTGCACGGAACCCAAATAAAAACCAATATGAGAGTTTTTTTAACAGTACCTTTGCTAAATCTTTTCTAATGTTTTTAACAAAATTATTATTATTAGGTTTTATTTTGACATGTGGTGATTTACTGCAAAAATGTACTGTATACAAATGTACAAAATGTATTGTGTAAAAATGTACTGCAAAATTGTATTGCAAAAATGTACTGTGATTTATTTTGACATTTGGTGAGTTACTGCAAAAAGGCATAGCATGTGATTATATATCTCAAAAAAATCTAAAATCTGAAAAAATCTGCTACTTAGGATCAATTAAGTCATTAGCTTTAGTAAAAGCATCATCAAAGAGAATAATAGGTTAGCTGAATATATTGGTTTATTCAAGGTTCAATGATTTCTTACCTAAAAGGTTTTGCTTCCTTTAAGACGTGTTTGATAAATATTTAAATTAACAAATAAACTTAATAATATAAATATTATTTTTTTTTTGTTTTCTTTTTTATTTTTATTTAATTTTTTGTTTAACTTTAATAGCACTTAAAGTTGCCACAATATTCAGTTTATGTCTGCATTAGAGGTTGTTGTGATATTGTGAATAAATTGCACCTGGTATTTAGATTTTCTATGAGTTCAATGGTGTTAGTTTATTTTGCTGAGGCAGCAAAGTTTATTCCTTATTCTACTTTTTTAACATTACTAATATCTAATTCATTTGTAAAGGCTTTAGTAAGATAAGTTTGATAAATTTAATTTTGACAGAGAATATGTCCGTTGTGATTTATTTTGACTTCATCTGATCCAGGGGCTATGTATTCAAACATTTTACCTCTAAGATTTCATTTGCATGTTATTTGCCTTGTGTCGCCACATTTCATTCTTCTTGAAAAAGTATGGTACTAATAAACGAATATTTTATATCTAAATATCTTTTTAGATCGTTTTTAAGGTTCCTTAATTATATTTTAAAATCTAGGTAAATTATCATTAAATTGTTGTTCATTTAGTAGTTCTGCTGGAGATAGACCACATTTTATTAAAGCATTATGTAATATTTAAATAACTTTGAAAATTTCCTTGTTTGACATATGATATTTTTTATCTTAAGTTTTATTAATTTCACAGTGGCTTCGGTTAAGCCAATCGACCGTCGGTAGTGTGGGCATTTGTTACGTGCTTAAATTGCCACAATTAAGAAAATTGATGAAACAATTTTGAACTATATTGTGAACCATTATCTAAAATTTATTCCTCCATGTTACCAAAATTAACACTTTTTTATATACATACTCTATTTTCCCAGAAAATTCTCTAAAACTCTACAATGGAAACGGCTAAGTGTATAAATAATTGTCATTGGTTAAAAAATTATCTCGTGACGCATTAGAAGTTTCTTGCCATTTCGCCGTGTAAACATAATACTCCTCCTTGATCTTCCAGGATCAAATTCGAAAGCAGCAATCATTGAATAGTTTCAGAGGTAATAGTCATTATTGATTGCTTCATCATAAGGACGCCACGGTGTTGTGTACCTCTCTGCCAACCACAAAATTATCTTCATTGCTACTTGTTGGTGTATTTACCTCCACATTTTGACTGTCTTCAACATGTTCTTCAACGTCCTCGTCCTTTCTTAATTTGCCGTTACTAATTTCCATTTCCTCATCTGCTATTTACATGATTTTGCTGTGCTGCAATCCACTTCTTGGTCTTACGTGCTTCACATGGTGCGGCATTGCACCCACCTCAACGACTTGCTCCAATATATCCTTAGTGATGCCGCTTTGTCACACAACGCGCTTTGGGTGGTTTTAACCATACTTGTTGGCTGGCTCGTGATTTTTCATGCACTTTTGTTGGCGTGTTGATTTCTTGCTCCAATCCTTTAACTCTCCCCTCATAGTTGTGCAGTACTCCCATTGTGTTCACTCCTTTTTTGTTAATCGAGACGTTATACCAATACAAAGCCTCCGCTATAGAGATTCTTGATTGCTCTGCTGTTTGCTTAACGGTGTGGTAGTTTCTCTCGACAATACCATGCCCGAACGGACAGTACACTGCTTGAGGCCTCAAACACACGTTCCATTTCTCTAAGAATTTTGTTATCTAAATTTTTTTGAATGCAGAATCATTGTTTATTAATATTTCCATAGGTGCTTCTCTTTTGTATAAAATGGCTTGTAGATGTTGGATAACCTCAGCACTTCCCTGTAAGTGCAACTGCTTACGCCACCACGCGAATCTCAAAGGACCACAATCAATCAAAGCCCGATAATATTTTTCTCTGTAATGGGTAACATCCATGCCTAATCTCTTCCTATTTTCATCAAATTCTAACTTTCACGTTTCCACGCAACAGGTGCTGGATCTATCGATTGACACATTTCCCACTCTCGGAATACCTTGCATACATCTTCTTCTGTTGCAGCAGGAAACTTCTTCTGAACAAAAAATAATGTTAATTTGACGCCAAAGTGTCCGGTCTGCTGGTGTATATTCATTATTGATTTTCGATTGCTCACGGCAATTCAAGCGCAACTTACTGAGCTTTCAAGTTTCAACATTTTCATCCACCGGTTGGACACTCTCGTTAGCAAATCGGCTAAATAGTCTTCCGATGGTATTAGTTTTATGTCAACCTCCAGATTATAATCAGCAACTTGCTCACGAAACACGCTTACTCTTTGTCATATTAGCATTTTACTTGATGCTTTTGACTTTTGATGCTTTTGAGTTGCAATTTCCCCATTAAAGCATGAGAAATCCAGTGAAAGACGGTCATGAAATCTGTAAACAATTGCAGTTTGTTAAGAATCCATGCCAAAGCAATGTTAGTACCACGCAAGATGGCGTCTAACTTTGCCATATTTATGTGAACCACAGATTAATCCTTACGCAATCATGTTGCGTCTTCAACGGTGACTCCACCAATTTGGACAAGAGTTCTCAATACTAAGGAACTGGCATCGACCCAAATTTCACCTTCTTTGCCACTAACTTCTCATTCTCCACAAGCGGGATCACTTTTTCCATCTTCTTCAATATCTCACCCAACACACACCATAATCCTTCATCGTGGATCTCATCATTACATCCAGTTGTCAAGGAAACTACTCTTTGCCTCATAAGGCTGTAGACAACACGCAACCAGCGACACACTGGTTAGTGACTCACCAATTGTTCACAAATGGAAAAAAACTGTCCTTATCGATAATTTCTTCAGAATGTCACTCATTTGATTTCCCCTAGACCACATCAGCTTCTCACCAAACCTCTTCGTAATCAGACCAAGCCCTCGCGTTCCGTCAACAACAGTTTTTTTATCATCTTTACTTTTTAGACCGTACTTTAAAACGTATTTCCTAACATATTCCACGCTCACCACATTCTCGTCAACAAAAATGTCATCCACGTATGTTGATGTCCCTTTTCTCATCATCTTATCATGTTCAACGATGGCATTCACCACGGACATTCTCATTGATGCCATATTGAGTCCGAAGCCTAGCTGGGTCAGAGAGTATTGTTTGTTCTGAAACATCACCGTTTGATACGACCAAAGTGTCTCATCCACTTTCAGCTGGAGTTAAGCTTTGCGCAGATCAATGATTGCAGGTCTGATGCCCATTCGTCTCTAATGCCTCAATTTTTCAGCGCAGATGTCTGAATCTCTTTCAAATGTTTCAAACAATTTGTTAGCTTTTCTCCACTCCAGTACCGGCCAAACTTTTTTCTTGTTTCGTTGTACTACTGCCATTAGTGGAAGCTGGCCCTTTATCGGTCCAATTATGCTTTCATTACACTCCAATAGCCATCCTTGCTTTATCTACTCTTGTAATTTGTTTTCATACTCTTGCTCAACTTCTGTCGCAACCGCATGCTGAGCCACCGTTTTGCAGATAAGTTGGAATTCTCACTATCTTTCCATATCCACTTCACAATGCACTCCGTCCCATCAAAATTTGTCTCATGGTCCTGTTTCTTGATTTCAAGAGGCGTTTTACTTTCATTTTTTGCTGCTGCACACACTTTTCCAAAAAACACTTCTCTCGACAGAAGGTGACTCCTCCTAGTAACTGTATTGAACTCATTCCAAGCATCACTGCCCCAATGGGTCGGAAACTTGAAACTAATACTCGTTCCTGCGCACGAACTTCATTGACCTTGAGGACAATCGTTGCTGATCCAACACAACTTTGAAGTTTGTTGCCAAATGTTTTCACTTTTAAATTACTCGAAAACATAATTCCTTAATCAGCCACTAACTTTTGAAACACGATTGTCATTGAACATCTGGTGTCTACGATAGGTTCTGCAGTTCTGCCGTCAACCTTCATTCCAATGACAACAACTGTGCTTACTCCATGGCTTCTTGACAGCGAGTTAGCGCACAACGTTCGCTCTCCTGACAGTGTTCCCACTGCTTGATGCAATTTACTGCCATGTGCCGCAGTTTGTTGCAGTTACAGCATCGAATGTTCTTTCTTGTCACTGCACAGTTCTTTGCAATGTGATTCGGCTCCAGACAATTGTAGTATAGCACAGATTTGGGTGACTTTGTCCTCGCTACGTTTTTGCAAATAGGGGCAGCATCAAATATCTCCTCCGTTTTATCAATCCGATTCGAAGCAGCTCTTACTTTTGGAAGAATTTCATCACTGGTCTCTTTTGTAGCTCAAAATGTCCAAGGTACCACTTCTGGTAGTCTGATGACAAACGCCAACCGTACCGCTTCATATGACAGCTTTGCCAAGTACGCCAATTGTTTCAGATCTGCTAAAAACATCCACTCGTTCCCCATCGTGCATTCTTCGATTTGTAAACAACTCGTATGCCGTATTTGAAGCCAAAAAAAAAGCTTGCAACAATACGTTCTCGATTTTCTCTGCGTCTTTTTTTTCTTCTTCTGCCAAACTTTCGTAAACAGCATAAGCAGCACTTTGTAGCAAAACAGGATAAAGCAATGTCAGCTGGATGCCTTGCATTTCGATAATCACTTTAGTTCCCCGCAACCAAATTGCTGCATCCGACCCGTGGTTGTATTTTTCAAAGACATCCGAAAATTTCAATGATGACTCAATGCCCGGAGTAAACATAACAATGAGTATTTATATATATATATATATATATATATATATATATATATATATATATATATATATATATATATATATATATATATATATATATATATATATATATATATATATATATATATATATATATATACTCATTACATATTATATTTAAATACATATATGTACATATAATATAACCGTACAATACATTTATTTTCTAACCATTATGCTGAATCAACCCTGCTGATTATACTTTTTAATTTTATACTATAGCTATAATTCTGCATCAGATTTAAGACACATTATTAATGTTTGTTTTGGTCTTAATATTTTGTTCTATAAAAATTAGAAAAATATATCAGCAAAATATAATTACATGTGTAATGAAATATTTGAAATAAAAATAATTCTTGCAAATTATACAAATTTTTTTATATCTATTTTTTCTCAATGCAAACACAACGTTGATCCAATGTATATAATCAAATGTCATTCCAATGCATATGGATTAACGTTAATCAAATGTATATAATTAAACTTTAGTCAGTATACATTAGATTAATATTGCGTTATAAACATTGAATCCTTAATAATTCATATATACTAGCAGAAAGCAAACCGTAATACGGGTTATTAGTAATTAAATCATTGATAACAATGACTTGATATTTCATCATAAAAAATATAATTAAAAATATATGACAATATGTCGGTTGATGATCTTGGTTAGGCCTAAGATTACCTATAAAATGTAAAACTTGACCACATATTTTAAAACATGGCCCATGATTCATGGGTTGAACTACATTAGCTTTAAATGAAGCAAAAGAAAGAAAGGCCTTATAGTTTCTAATATATTTTAAAAAATTCGGATTGGCATTTCTATTTGCGTAGTTTCCTTTAAATAAATCTTATAAATCTTGTAGAAATTATAAAGGTTGCGACAAAACTACCTTTCCATTATGGCAACATAAAAAATGTGTTTCGTCTGGAAATTTCTTAGCACCACAATGCTTACAAATATTATTCATTTCTCTTAAATAATTATTATCTGGAAGAGTATTACTTCTTGCTATACAATGCATTCTTTCGTATCTAGCAGCATTTCTAGCATTTTGTCAATTATCTGTTTCATCTCGCCTAAGCCTATCTCTTTCATTTCTGCAACGAGTATTTTTAACTCGCCTAACCAAGCTCTTCTTATTTGGGTTCAAATTATTTGCTGCTTGCCGAGCAGCCTTTTGTCCATTATTAATTTCATCTCGCATAAGTCTATCTCTTTCATTTGTGCCACAAACAACTTGCCTATTAACATTTCCATTTACTTAACTAATATCTGCTTCTAGCCTAATATCATCCATTTAAACTTCACTTTTAATTAAAAGTAGTAACAAAAAATCTTAAACAATTCCTGAAGATTGCGATCTCTCCTATATAATTTTTTCTCTACTCTAAATAGCACACACAAATAATTTTTATATATAACAGGCTATCATTTAACATAAACTATACAATAATCTTATGACTTTAAAAAGATATATATCAGTTAGAAGATGTTTGACAAAAAAATAGCTTAGCAAATAATAATAAAATAAATTATTAAAAACATGCAATTCTAAAAATAAACATGCTGCTAACAAAGAAAAATTAAAAAAAAAAACGTTGTTAATCCTGTGTTGCAAACTTAAAAATTATTTCTTCGAAAAAAAATTATTAGTAAACGTTTTTTTCAAAAATTTAAACAACTTTACAATATTTCGTTCTACTATACCACATTAATACATAATCTGATAAATCTAAAATAAAAAATGTAATGAATAAGTAATTAAATAAATAAAACATTACATACAAAAATGAAATTCAATGCCCCTTATAGAGAAAAGCTGTTGTGATTTACCAGAGTAGTAGTTGTAAAATATTGTTATTTCATGTTAGCTTTTACAAAATAATTTATGTTAGAACATCATAATTCCAAAATATTTATATCAAAATCATGTAGTAAACAGCGCTTAAGACAAAAAATCAAACTGAGATAAAACAAATTGTATATATGGCAAAATAATGTGTATTGGCTTTTAGTGAATGATTAAAAGCAGTGATTTTTAATTATAAAATTATTTATCATTTTTAACAATAGACACCAACATGAAGATAAGCCAAATGTCTATAAACTCAAAAGGTAACAAAAAAACACCGCAGCAACAACACACAACAATAGCACACACCATAAGTTAATATAATACGTATATAACATAACTTAAGTAAGATAACATTTATATATAACTGAATATAAGTAACAACATTACACAAAATGTTATTAACATACATTATTATGCAATTTTAGACACTAAACACTATCCTGTAACCCACTGTTATAAGTACACCACTTGGCTGGCAAAGTTGACAAATTTTACTCTACACAATTACCAAGTCACAGCACTTTAAAAACATGAAACAACATAAAATAAACATATGTACCAACTTTAAAGGCAATAAATGTGTTTAAATATGTATATAACCACTGCTATCAAAAATTTGGCACAATTTTTGATAAGCTAAAACTTATTGAATTTTTAGTTATCCAGTCTTAATTTTTTAGTTATTTTGTTTATAAAGTGTTACTTATCTTTTACTGAAAGTTTTGTTTACTTAGATTAATTAATAAAAAAGTTATCCAAAAATGAAGTCGACTACATTAATTGAACAAGTGTACAACTATTGTAATTTGCATCCTAACGCTAAAACGAAGAGCATTGTAGAGTATTTTATTGCCTCTAATCACCCCGAAAGAACCATTAAACGTTATATGGCAAAGTGGAAGAACAATGAGCCAAAGTCTTGTAAGCCTGGATCAGGCAGAAAACCAAAAATTATGACTGCTGGGAACAACAATTGCCTGAAAGGTCTTTTGAACAACCGGTCTGGAACTTCAACATGAAAATTTGCAAATAAATTCAAGTGTGATCATTCCTACATTGTAAAAACAATAAAAAACAAAACAAACATTTGTTATTTTAAGAAAAAACAAATCCCTGATTGCACTGAGAAACAGTTAAAGCAGATGCAACTGAAGTGTGGAAGAATTCGTCGCAAATTCAGAAACCGCAACTTAGTCATTGACAATGAGTCTTATTTTACATTTAAACATACAAATAAAAATTCGAATGTTGAATTTTACTCAGATGACGCAAAAAATGCACCAAAAAATGTAAAATATAACCGCAAAAGCAAATTTGAAAAAAAAATTCTTGTGTGGATTATCATATTCTCTCGTGGAGTCTAATAACCATTTATTGTTCCTGCGAGACTGGCAATTAACCAAACAATGTACAAAAATGATTGCATCATCAAACAATTGGTTCCTTTTATCAACAAACATCACAGTGATGGTAATTATGTATTCTGGCCTAACTTGGCCTCTTCACATTATGTTAGAAGTGTGACCAATTACCTCGATGAGAAAAATTTCCGTTGTGTAACAAAATTTGATAATCCAGCATGTGTTCCAGAATTACGACCAAATGAAGATTTCTTGTCAATCCTTAAAGGCTACGTGTATGAAAACAATTGGAAAGCTGAAAGAGAAGATCAGCTCCAAAAAAAAATCCATTCTTGTTTAAAAAAAGTTAATAAAAACCTTGTACAAGGCATGTGTGAATATGTATACAAAAAAGTTGATGCCGAACGTCGTAATGGCGAGAAATCATTATTGCAGTCCCGAAAATAAAAAAACTAATATATTGTTTAATATTCTGAACAATATTTTTTGATCATTAAACTTTTAGTTTCACTATTACTGTCTGTGTTTATTTTGTGCCAAATTTTTGTCACCAGGGGTTACGGTTAAATATATACCTTATATACATATTTAGGCTCATTTTTAAAAACAATTATATAACACATATTAACACATGCACAAACAATAAATAAACACTTTACATTATTATAAAAACACATTGATAAAACAACTATATTGCACGTATTACCACATACACGTACATATTAAAAAAGCATAAATGCAAACAATAAACGTGTGTAAACAAAAATTTTAAAAATGACGCGAGAAAATTGAAAAAGATTCAAAGTAAACAAAGTATATATTTACAAACAACAATCTTTACCTTCTTTATTTTTTTTCATAAGAACTGTAATCTTCATAACAAAATTTAACATTTACATACAACATGTGACATGCCATGTCAGTGTTGGCACAAAATTTTAATTTAATTTTTCTAAATTTTCTAAAAAAGAACAAAAATAGTTAATAGCGTCACAAAAATTTCAGAATAGTAATAACCGTTTTATGGTAATAGCATTAGTATAACTTTAAATAACATACATGCCCCTGTTTTCCTTCTAAAAAATAAAATAATAAAAATAAAACTGCTAAAAGAAAAACTAAAACAAACAAAATATAAACGATTTAAAAAATTAAAATCCTTTCTACTTTATATACTTTCTACTTCATCAAATAAAAACTTAAAACATTCTACTTTGTTCAATAAAAATGTATATATAACTATTTTATATACTTCAATTAAAATATTTATCTTAGTAAGACTTTTGATGCAATTCATTTAAACTAATAATTAAATTCCAAAGGGGAAAAAGTTTTAACTTGCTTAAGAGATTTTTCTCCAATGACTGCGTGAAGCGCGCTCTTTCAAAGCCTAGTAAGTAATGAAACGACGTTAAACTTTAAACATTTCTGTAGTATTAGTATTAGGATTAGATCAACGTTGATATCTATATATTGAATCAATGTTGAGTTTAGATTGGGAAAAAACTGACTTGTGCGATGTTTTTACATACGTTAGACCAATGTAATTTTGCTTACTACTTTTAATCACGTTGTTATTAAGGTTTTGACTAATATAAATACCGTTGGTTAATATAAATACCATCGGAGAAATATAGTCTAATATAAATATGGAAGAAATATAATCTAAGAAGAAAAAGAAATGTAATCGAATATAGATATAGAAGAAGAACCGAGAAGTGTAATCTAATATAAATATAGAAGAAATATAATCTAAGAATAATGGAGAAATGTAATCTAATATAAATATAGAAGAAGAGCGGAGAAATATTATCTAATATAAATATGGAAGAAGAACGGAGAAATATAATCTAATATAAATATAGAAGAAGAACGGAGGAATATAATCTAATATAAATATAGAAGAAGAACGGAGGAATATAATCTAATATAAATATAGAAGAAGAACGGAGAAATATAATCTAATATAAATATAGAAAAAGAACGGAGAAATATAATCCAATATAAATATAGAAGACGAACGGAGAAATATAATCTAATATAAATATAGAAGAAATATAATCTAAGACGATAGAGAAATATAATCTAATATCATATTTAACAAACATCCAACGTTCGCAATGTATTTACATACGTTGGGCTAACGTAAGTATGCTAGCTGGGATGCTATAATAATGAACAATAATCAGATCTTTTGTTGCGTTGAAACATTATGAACTAACAGGGGTTCTTTTGGCTTTGATGGGAGATACCTCATAAAAGCTTTGCACTTTTGGATTAACTGTTCAATTTGGTTGTTTAAATCAAATTGAACGTGACTATAAGCGATTTTAAATTTTTTTTGCATACTAACTGGGATAGTTGTTTCTTTTTGATACATTAATAGTTCATTACATTAAACTATTTCATCTTTAAAATCTCATAAGGCTTGTGATTTACTGGATAACAAATACTACCATGTTACAGCTAGTGTTTCCATTTTGATTGGAAAATAAATTTTTTATGTTGTTGCCAAAAATCTAGATGCAAAATCAACTGTTTTGTATTCCCCATTGTGATTCTGGTAAACAATTACTCAAAGTCCGTTAGAAGACTACAACTAGTTCTAACTTAAACAGGCTTCGTCATATTGTAGTGCGCTAAAATCGGTTGATTTATTAAACTAATTTTTATCTCATCAAATATATTTGAAATTTCTGTAGAAAATGTATATATAAACTTAGGAAATTGATGTGATAGTGGTTTCTTTTCTAAATCTGGCAACAAAGCATAAACTTGCAATTTCATAATGAAATAGAAAAATACAGCATGTTATGGCCGACTATATAACACGGTCAAATTTTTCGTCTTAAAGGCAAAAAATGAAAATATAAATTAAAAATATTTGTAAAGTTTACATATAATCTAATTTAGTAATGTTCAAATGGTTTAAATCAAACAGGTTTTTTAAATATAAGTAATAGTTTACTTTGCAATGCCGAAAAATTTTGTGTTTATAGTTGTAGGAATAATTAGAAGCAAAAGATTGAGGAATGCTTCAATAAGTGCAACCACATGCCATACAAAACTGTTGATGGTTTTCTTGATAGCAATTATTTAGAACTTTAAAAATGCTGGATTAAAATTATCAACAAGGCTGATTGTAGCCTCACAGAAAACTCAGCGATATGTATCGATCATCTTGAAGATAAATATTTAAAAAGAGGTAAACGTATAACATTCAAAAAGTCCTATATCAACAATTAATAGCAACCTAAACATCTTATCAAAGAGGTTTTGGTTGGTAAATCCATCTCTAATTCAATCAAGATCAGCTTTATGTGAGCCCCCTTCAGTTTGGATGTATAACCATCCTTTGCTAGATGAAACATATGATTTTAGAAAACATGATACAATTAAAATCATTAGAGATATTAATAAATGTTTTTGGTCCAGCAGGATTTTCATTTAAAAGAATTGATAACCGTGTGTTATATCTTTGAATTTTTTTCTAATAAAGGTAATATAATTCCTAACAGAGATAGTATTACAATTGATGAAGGTTTAGATTTAAAGATACATATAAAAGGTATGCAAGTTCCATTACCTAATGGTTCCAAGTAGACAGTGTTTGTAACTAAACCAGTGCCAGTGTGCTTGTTAATTTTGTTTCTTACATTCATAAAGTTGCAGAAAATATATCAAAAAGTAAATTGTCGGAATATATAAGTTATATCGTTATAAAGCTAATGGACGACCAATCTACATAAATTAAGTAATTATATTTTCTCTGAGGCACAGATATACATCAAAATAAGCAAATAATTTGCTCTAATAAGACTTCCAACTTACTTTGTTGTCTTATTTACTTTCAAAAACCACTTCTAACAAGTGGCATTGATTTAATATCAGGATTATTATTACTATTATAAAATGATAGTGTTAGTGTTGACTGTGTTGTTTTAGTTGATAAGGTGTATTTACAAAGGTTTGTCCAATTTCCTTAAGGATGTTCGATTGATGCTGATGATGATAATAATGGTACTTTCTACTTTGGTATAGTTGTTCATGGTGGTTAGTTTCAAAGAATCAATCCCCTTTGTTGTTAAGGCCTTTCCAGAGTTTCAAGTTTCTTGTTCTTTGATTAGTCCACATATACATTGGAAAAAAATATAATTAGCCTCATCTTGTACTGATCCAATTTTTTTTAAAGCAAGTTTCTGCGGTGCATCTTTTGTATCCACAAACATATAATTTTTGTTACAAACAAGTAGGGTTAGGACTATTGTAATTGTATTTGTAAAAATTAAATACAATTAAACACTACAATACAATAATATTGTATTGTATTATTACAGAAACAATAAAAAAATTTTATTTTGGTATTGTATTGCTGTGATAAAAAACAATTACAATAAGTATTGTATTGTTATTTTTCTAACAATACAATAAAATTCAAGAACTATTGTATTGTATTGTTTTAATGAAATAAAATTACAATAACTGTTGTATTGTTTTGATGAAAATAATTACAAAAACTACTGAAGTGTATTACTTTACATTGAAGTAGAAAAGCTAACGTATTTTAACGTATTTATATTCATCACTGACGAACTTACTATTATTCTTGCTATTTTTTATTTACAGATTTGCAAATTTTCTTTTTTACATATTTAGATTCCGCATTACCTATCTTGTTATGTATTTCTAAGCTGTAAATGGCCGCAAAATATTGCCTGTCTAATGATAGCCTTACTATTATGAAAAATAACATTCATAAATTATTTTATTCAGCCCTTTTATTTTTCCTCTTGATTTTAATGCTGCAAAGGAACATAAAATATATATCAAAATTAACGTTAGTAACACAAACAGTTAAACATAATAATTCTTTTTAAATAAAAATGTTAATGTCTCTTATTACAATAACAATATATTGTTATTGTATTACAAAGACGAACTACAATGCAATATTTATTGTTATTGTAGTGGGTCATTACAATACATTTTTTTTTTGAGATATTGTTATTGTTTTATATACATGAATTGCAATACAGTATTTATTGTTATTGTAGTACTGAATTACAATAATTGTAAATCACAAGTATTGTTGTTGTTTCTAAATAAAGTTAATACAATAACAATAATTATTGTTACTGTTATCGTTTTCATTACAATTACAATAGTCCTAACCGTACAAACAACAACATTTTAGATTATAATATAGCATAGTTAAATTGCGGTACATTTGATAAAACCATAATATGTATAATACTTGATATTTGTGGTAACAGGTAGAATTAACCTCATCAATAATTATTTTCAGTTTACTTGTATATTTTGATCTGGTGATAAGTAATTGTGACATTATTACCATTTGTAAGTTAAACAAAGACTCAGAAATCAGTGCTTATAAAGTTTTTAACATTTGGTTTTTGATACCTGAATTTGAAATGGGACATGGTAAGCGTTTAACGAAGGAAGAATTAGCAGTAATCAAAGCATACAAAGATACAGGCTTATCTAATCGGTAAACTGCAATGAAAATTAAAAGATCTCAGAAAATTAGTTAACAATTACTTCAAGATTGGCGTTAATTATGAAGCTTATAAGGAAAGTGGTGGCAAACGTAAAACTGATAATCGTACTAAACGAGTTATTGTGCGCGAGTTATTGTGCGTTGTACTGCTGCTCAGCACACGACTGCATCTCAAATTCGTGATGATTTACAATTGACTGTATTTGTTAAATGTGTGAGACTAATCCTACATGAAAATCCAAACACAGTTTGGAAAAAGCGTAAACCAAAACAAAACTTGCTGCTCGTCATAAAGAAGTTGATTACAACTTGCAAAAGAACACATGTCTTGACAGGAAGAGTGATATTAAGTTCTCTTTAGTGATGAAAAAAAGTTCAATCTAGATGGTCCTGATGGCTATCAATATTACTGACACGATCTACGAAAAGAGAAAGAAACTTGGATGAGTTGTAACTTTGGTGGTAAAACTGTTATGGTTTTGGGGGCTTTTTCCGTTGCTTGAAAACTTCCACAGGCATGGATTTCAACAAAAATGAATTCACAGGACTACATTGATTTATTAGAAATAAGTTTGCTTGAGCATGGTGAGGAATTGATGGGTGAAAAATTTACTTTTCAACAAGATAATGATGCTATCCATAACTCAAAGCATACAAAAGCTTGATTTAGATAAAAAAAATATTCACATAATGGAATGGCCCGCATCTAGTCCAGATCTTAACCCAATTGAAAATCTAAGGGAATATTTTCTAGAAAGGTTAATAAATATGGTGAGCAGCTTGAATCCACCTTGGAGCTGAAAACTCGTATCAGAGAAGCTTGGAATGAAATATCTATAGAAACTTTTCAAAATCTTTTGACTAGTATGTCAAGCCGCATATTTAAAGTCATTAAAAGTTCAAGAAGCAATACTATTAAATGAGTGTAAAAACAAAATATTTTCTGTATTTTGCTGTATATATCGTAAATGAGGCTAATTCTATTTTCTCCACAAATTGAATGCTTTTAATTTTTTTTCCATTTATAATTAATTAAACATACCAATTTATAAACTTTTTAGTAGTATTAGAAGATAATAAGAAATAAAGTAGATTTTATAATTGTTTCACTGCTATTTTTGTTAAATTAAAACGAAAAACAAAGGTGAGGCTAATTCTATTTTCTCCGCTGTAGAAGAGACACTATAAACTTCATATAAAGCATCTTTTTATGTACAAGCTATAATAAGTAAAAATCAGGCAACAAATTCTTCAGCACTCAAAAATTAAGTAAACAAGATAATGACATATTTTTTACTTTTATGGGATATCAGATTTATAAATTATACTAAAGTGTTCATTTAATTAAAAATCTTTGAAATTAATTATTAAATTTAAAACGGTTTGTATTTCCACCTTTCAATTTTATTGAGTTTAATGATATAACTCATGCTAAAGCTAGTAAAATTTCTTGGAGTTTATTGCATAACGTTTATGAGAAAGATAAATTGTTAAATGCTAACTTAAAAAAAGCTTTCAAATTATCTGCGCAAACTTTAAATCCTGGAAACAAAAAGCAAAGTATTTCTTTGGCTTTAAAGTGTTCCTTTAGCTTTTCAATGAAAGCACCTCTGCTGCAGTCATCAGGTATTTTCCTGATGACTGCAGCAGAGTCATCAGGAAAATACATCAAATAATAAAACAATATTTGGTGAACTATTATAATAGTTCACCAAATATTGTTTTATTATTTGATGGAATATTTTTAGTTTAAAGGTAATGTTTAACACAAATAATATGATTTATAGCATTACCAAAAGGCCAATAAATTATGCCAGTTTTTCAAGAAACTGCAACACGGATTAATGAATGATAAAAGTACTGCAAGTCTAATGGTGGAATATTTATTTTCAGAAAAATATAAGTATTTTTTAACTAGCAGGTTTCAAACTGATCCATTAAAAAGACGTTTCTATTAACATTATCAAATGAGTGGTTGAAGATTTTTATTCAGTTTACGTGAAGTTTAAAACTCGAAAAAAGTATTAGGCATAAAATCTCGAATTAAAGCCAATATCAAGTTGGACAAGTAATCTAAAATCTGATTACGCTTATTTTTAGAAAGAAAAAAATTCTTTATAACAAACGATATGTCTTCAAAACAGGGCACTCTTCTGATCATGCAATTTTTAATCTCATTCAGAATGTTATTCAAGGTTTTGACAAATACAAGTTCACTTTAGGTGTTTTCATAGACCTTAGTAAGGCGTTTAAAAATTAGAAAACTACGGAATCAAAAAAATTTGCATAAGTTGGTTTAAAAGCTACTTTTTTAATAGCAAACAATGTAATTCATTTGGCAATGAAAAAAATAACGACATGACATTTAAATTCGGGTCTATATTAGGACGACTTTTCTTTTTAATTTATATTAACGATTTAAGCAAATTCTAATTCTATCTTATTTGCTGATTACAAAAATTTATTTTCATTGTGATATAACAACATTAATTAAAAGGGTTAACATTGAACTTCTAAACTAACTAAATAGTTAAATATGAACAAACTTTCCATTAACTTAATTAAAACTAAATATACTATAATTTTTCATTGCCTCTATTATTAAGATAAAATCCCATATGCACTTACAATATTTATTATTGGAGAATACAGTGTAAAAAGCAGATAAAATTTTTATGTAAAATTTTAGATGAAAACATAAATTCGAGAGACCACATAAACATGATTTAAGATAAAGTTTCTAAAAATATCGGATTACACTATAGAGCAAAACTATACTTAGATCAATCGTGTTTGAAATACGTATATTACTCATTCATTTTTATCTTAAATATGCAAACATTGTTTGGTGCAGCACGAACAAAACAAAGACAAAAACGCTATTTAGCAAACAAAAACATGCGATTAGATTGTTATCAAATGCACACTGCCTCTCACATTCAAGACCATCGCTTAATAATCTATAAATATTAAACTTGTACCATATAAATATATATCATTTTCTAATGTATATGTGTAAAACGAATAATAATACAATACCAAATATCTTCAAACCATCATTTAATTAAATTTAACACAAATACGTGAGTAAATATTCAAGTAACAATTTTGTTTAACCCAAAACTATTTATGAGTCCACCATTTTCTCAATAACTATTAGAGGACATAATGTATGGAATAAGATAACTAGCAATGATATTAAAACACTTACAACTCTTGAACAATTTAAACAAAAACTAAAACTAATACTTTTATATAATGAACTAACAGAGAATTATTTTTCAAACTATGCATAAAAAGTGTTATTTTTTTTTACTAATGCATACCTTTTGTGTCTTGAAAAGTCTAAAGTCTTTAATTAAATACATTTATAGTCAATTATATTATAATAAAAAGTAACTATAAAGATTTACAGCATTTATAGATTTTAATAACGATAATTTAAATTTATTATTTTTCTTATATGAGAGAGAGGAAATAATTTCTTTTTGTTGAATAAATTATTTCGATTATGAACTTGGTATGGCTATCAAATAGCTTTAAAAAAAAAAACTCTATTGAACTTACTATCAATGTTACATCACAAAAAAAGTTGCAAATAAATCAATCTGAGTTAAATTTCTGACATTATCAAGTTTCAATCAGGTCTCATTAGAATATCTTGAAATTCTATTAAATGGTGGTTTAACAAAACCTTCTAAAGGGTTAACTAATTATGTTTGTAAAAGGATTATACCTTTTGATACTATAAAAAAATTATTATTAAAGTATTCACATAATATATAAAGTGCATCGTTGTTGGTGAATGGTAGTGAATTTTGGCAAATAATAGTGGTTTTATTTGTTTACAAGATGAGGAACGGGAAGGAAATGGTTAAACACATTTGTTACCAATATATGTTTCAGCAGTGAGTAACAGAATAAAAATGGAAACATTATAAAAGTTGATGTTGGTGCTTTGATAGTTCGACAAATTAAGATAGACAAATAAAGAAAGGCATTACAACAAAGTGTATATATATTTTTTTTTTGAGAAGTAAAAAATCTTTTCTTGGTAAAACTTTTTACCAAGAAAAGATTTTTTCGCCAAGCGCTACGTTGTCTTTATAATATATATTCACTATAAGTCCAGCACTGATCGATAAAATCGAGCCGTGATCATAAATTTTAACATGGTAAATATTGCATATATCTTATATAATTGTATAGTCATATAACATTGTAACACTCAGCATAAACCTAAGTACTAGAAAATAACAGTCATATGTTTCAATATCTTATATTGGTTTTATATTTCAATAATAGTTTTTTTTTATTTATGTTAGGAATTTTCATTTAATATATACGTATAATTCTCAAAATCTTTCTACATTATGTAGTTTTTAAACTGAAATGTAAAATAATAAAGCCATGATATCAATAAAAAATGAAATACAGCCGATACGACATTTTTTATATTTTATAACTAAATTTTTTTTAGAGGATGGAATGTGGGGAGACTGGAACAATCCTCAATGTTCAAAAACATGTGGTAGTGAACTTATAGTTCATAATAGAACTTGTAATAAACCACCTCCATCATTTAATGGTCGTGAATGTATAGGTGCTAGCAGTTATAATGAAGAATGCAACACAGATATGATTTGCCCAGGTTTGTTATAAGAATTTTATTTCTCCAGATTGTTATTTACTGTTGTTGTTTATATTGTAAGCAAGTTCAAACAGTTTTTTTATAATAATTTACTTACCTTCAGTTTAATTGAATATTTACTTTTTTATTTAAAAAAGAATTTTTTATCATTATAGTAAATGGAAATTGGACAATGTGGTCTTCTTGGTCATTATGCAGTCAACCATGTAATGGTGGTATAAAATCAAGATTTCGGACCTGTTCAAATCCTACGCCACGTTTTGGAGGTTGGAATTGTGTTGGAAATGTTGAGGAATTTGAAAATTGTACCGTGCAAAATTGCATAAGTTAGTTGATGCAAGATTTTTAATATTTCTAAATTGTTTTCTATTCTGTATATTATAGGATATATATATATATATATGGAAAAGCTTGTTTTAAAGCATTGTCAAAATGACTGCTGTGTTAGTTTAATGAAATTTTCTGGTGCTTTCCATTTGTTAAGTCAACGTTTTCTGACAATTTTTACCTCACCCCATCCCCCTCTTCCTTGTCAGGAACTTTTCATACTTCCTATTACCTTAACGCAAATATCATCAACATTAGATAAGGCTTCCCTTTTTTCCTATAAGTCAAGTTACAGTTAAGGAAAGAAAAAAGTGTTATAATGTTGTCAAGTTACTAGTTTACCACAAAAAACATGTGATTAAAACTAAAATGTTTTAAAAAAAAAATTTTCACAAAATTTGTCTTACGGAAATATTTTAAATGAATAAAGGGATTTACAGTTACAAATGCTTTTTCTGAACAAAATTTGAATAAAAGTAAAAGGTATTGAAATTAAGTTTGTTAAACTTTTAAATATTTTTTATATTTCCAGTTTACAACTACAATGGCTTGATCTAAACAAAAATAAAGAATTCTTGAAAATAATAAAATGTTTACATGCTTAAATAGTAAACCTATTTTAAATTAATAGAATACTTCTAAGGCTCTATTTTATTATTTACAAAAAATTTTTCAACTTGAAGCAGACAAGATTAAAAAGTTAACAAACTGTAAATACTTTGTTAACATATTTTTTACAAATAGGCTCAAATCCTATTACTTATCCTCTGCATCTTGCTATGGAGATCCAAAACATTCCTTTCGCATTAGAAGAAGTTTTTAAAGAGCTATTATCATCTTTTTTTCAGTTTTATTATTCGTGCATAGATTTAATGAGCCAGATTTTGACATTGAACTAGAGAGGCCAACGAGTTATGGGTTGCCGACAACCCTAGTAAAAGCATTTAAATAATATAATGTAATCTTTGTACTTGTATAAGTTTTTTTTATTTGCACACAAGACTAAACAAAAACTTTTAAAAAATAGTGTTAAAAGTTAACATCTCGTGTGTGCATATTTTATTCTGTATGCGTCATGCCTTTTTAAAAGGCAACACATTTTTAAAAAGTTAAAGTTTAAATACATATATATTTTTTATCCATATATACAACCAAAATTTAAAAAATTACATTTTTTTTATAAAATTACAATATTTTAGGTAAGGTGTCAATTATATTGGTGAAAACTAGTCACCTGAGAGACACCTAAACAAAATTAACAAATAAAAAATCAAAAGCAACATTAATAAATAAAACCATGCGTAGTTACGCATTAAATCATTGTTTTATTTTTATTTTTTTAAAATAATTTAATTTACGTAAAATAAATAATTAAAAAAATAAGCATAAAATAACGATTCAGCTATAATAAATTAAACAATAAAACAAAAAATATAAAAACAATCAATTAATAACAACAGACTTATGTTTATTCAATGCTTAAGTATAAACATACTGCATATACACCAATAAACTAACAGTAACGTGAGAAATGTTTTGGTAAAAGAAGTTACGTATTGTTTTCACTATATACACTTGAAAGATAACGTTGAAAAAAGTTTAGCAACACAATGACTTCCATATTATTTGGCAGTAATATTGCGTCTAAAACCATGCTATCATATATTAGGAAGTTTGTAAAAACTTTAAATAATTGCCTTTTTAACGTAGTTTTGTTTAGATTTATTTTAAAACAATGTTATTATATTACTAATTTATGTTTGATAATAATCTATTCTATACAAATCTAATTACTTTCATGTTCTTATCTTATTATATTGAAAAAATATAGAAACTAATAAGTTACTGTTATTTAGGTTTATATAGGAATGCTTTTATAAAAAATCTAGTCAAGTTATTTTTATTTCTTAAAAATTGGTTTTCATAGGAATTTAATTATTCTTAAATTTGCTATAAGACGGACAAAATAATGGTTTGAGTTAACTAAGTTTGATTTATCCAAAGTTGGACTAAACCTAAGATTTTTATTTGTAATTAGTTTGACAATTTCACGGGACCAATAAAATATTTTGAGATAACAAATGTTTAAGTTAATCGGAACTCAAATTAATGGGTATTGATTGTAGCTTTATTTAAACACTGAAGGTCACTCAGAAATGCAAAGGCTGCCTGGTTTTCCCTTTTTTAAGTAATTGAATTTATTAAAACATTGATATAAACTTATCTTGACCTCCCACTTCCTCCCTCTGTTGTTAATTGTCCCTCATGAATTTGGTAATGTTAATAATGGGCAGCTTTTTAGCTTGACTTTATTTTATATAATATAAAATAGGCCAGAAAAATTTTTAAACACTTTCTACTGCAGTAGTAACCACAAAAAATGCAAATTTCAGAAATCAGTAATAATAAAATCTTAGGTTTTATATATTTTGTTTATTTCTTCAAAGTTAATTTTAATCATTAATTATTATGTATGTTATATGTTATCTTGGAAAAGAGTTGAGAAATCTTTTTAAAAAAGTGTTATACAAATAAAGTAGTGGATTTAGTAATACCAATTTCTTCAAAATAATTTGTTATACGTCATCTTGGCAAGGAGTAATTAATCTTTTAATTAAAGTTTCATAACAATAAAAAAATAAAAATCGAAAGTTCCTTATGAATATTATGATTGTAAAACAAACTCCTTACTGTCCTAATGTTTACATACAGAGCTTATTAGTGGCTTATGTTGTAAGAGATATTTGCAATTTTCTAATTATAATTGCTGAATCGTAAAGGCAATTTAAAAAAAAAAAAGATTTTGTATTAGTCTACTTTAATAAATATCGCTTTATTTGCAACCACTTAAATACGATTTTGCATTTTAAAATATTTTTTTCAATATTACACAAAGATGCGTCCAGAGTTTTTGGATGTTTTTAAGATAGCTAGCTTCCGGACATGAAACTCCAAACATTTAAATGTTTATACTTATGACGAATAAGTATGTTTTGCAAGAAAATGGAACCTGTGAACAAAAAAACTCTAAAATATTTCAATTTTCCCAAAAGTTGTTTTAAAGATCTTCAAGTAAAGTCGAGTTAAGTTTAAAATTGCTATTTAAATTCTTTTTAATGAGTTTTTATCGGAAATTGATTTATGTTTGCTGTAATTTTCTGTGAGCCTTAATTTTTTCAAATAAAACTTTTAGAAAAAAACAACCATAGGTTTTCTAAATAAAGCTTATATGAACGCCAAAACGAGACCTAAAAAGTCAAATTTTGACTTAATCTTCTTTTTTTTTAGATTTTGTTGTATGGTTGTGTTATGTTATTTATAATACGTTTATGTGATATTTTTTTTACACACCATTTATTACAGAATAACGGTTTCAATATAATACTGTGGAAAGTTTCTTTAAATATTGCTGATTATACATTTTTAAATATTTGTAAGTTTTATAAAAATGTTTTATTTTAACTTTAAAGTTGTAAATCTGAATATGGCTGTTAATTTTATTGATGAAGATTATAATGATTGGAAATTTCAACCCAAAGAAATTATTGTAAAAATACATGATGCTGTAAGAAATTCATTTTTTTTTTAATTCAGTTATAAGTTGTAAAAAATTTATGACTATATAATATTAGTACATTAGTATAATATAGCTTTTGAGCTATTATATTTTGAATTTATTTTTAATTTAGATTGCTAAACTTTACATGAGTCGAAATATCAATAAAAATTTTAATGTTGTAATACATACTATAGAGTAAGTAAAATTAATTTTAGTATAAGGTAGATTAATATTTTTTTATTGTTTATTTTGAAAAATTAGTCGTGTATATCACTTTTTTAATTTTTAACTGACATTGATGTGACATGGATGCTTTTCAAATAGCTTTTTTTAAATAACTGTTTTTCTTAAATATCTAAATAGCGTTTTAAAAGAAGGAAGGTTCTTAAAGGGAAAACTTGTTTCTTTTTTCGTAGTCCAGCGTTTAGCCTGGTCTTTATCTAGTACCAGGTGAAGTTAGCAAGTTACTAGCTAACATTATTACAGTTTTAAAGTGATTTGTTTGTACATTAAAAAAAATCAACTTGTGTTGTTGTTTCTAATATAATACAGAGTGTTTTAGTTTTGCAAGTAACTTAAATACATTTATATAACAGAAAAATGGCCGCATTGTAGTTTAATATTTAACAATGTTTTAAGATACAAATTGTATAATGTATTTAACTACAACTTCATAAAAAATCTATGTCGTTGCAATACTACTTATTGTAGATTTATAAACAAGAGCATTATAATACTTTGGTAACTGAACATGGCAGTAGTGTAGCTATTAACAAACTCAATACAAAGTCGACACTTTTTTCAACAAGGTAATACTGCAACCTTTTAAGTAGTATAATCTATAGTAAGTGAGAGACGAATATTTAAAAAAATATTAGTTGACCAATAAATAACTAAAAAAACGACTTCCAATAATGTGCACAGAAAAATTGTTTTCGTAACCTTTTCCTTGCAATTTTATTGCAAGCAATTGCTTACAACTACAATTGTTGTTATTCTTATGTTTTGTTTTAATTTTGTTCATATCCTGGTGTAAATTGTTTGATATGCATTGCAATTTATATTTTTTAATTTTTTTATATATATTTTTATAACTATATAGTTTAACAATATATACTTTTATTACAAATGCAATCACAATGCTTCATAAATACCGTATATACTCGCCTTTAAGTCGATCCGCGTATAAGTCAAAGTGAGAATTTAGGTTGAAAATTTGGTCCAAAATTGGAAACCCGCGTATAAGTTGAAGTGGGAATTCAGAGTGAAAGTTTTGTCCAAAATTGAAAACTAGCGTATTCAAAATAAAAATTCGCGGTCAAAAATATTATTTAAAACATTTTTTGTAAATATAAACACATACAAATTTAAACACATTTATTGTAAATATAAAATAAAAACATTTATTGTAAATATAAAACACATTTTAATTTGATAATTTAATAAAAAACATTCTTCAAAACATTCTTCAAAACATTCTTCAAAACATTCTTCAAAACATTCTTCAAAACATTCTAAAAAACATTCTAAAAAACATTCTTCAAAACATTCTTCAAAACATTCTTCAAAACATTCTAAAAAACATTCTAAAAAACATTCTAAAAAACATTCTAAAAAATATTCATTCAAAAGCATATTTGTAATGTAAATAATAAAACATATTTTAATTTAATAATTTAATAAAAAACATTCTTAATACAAAATCAATATTAAATAAAACATTTTTTAATCAAAAAATAAGAAATACGAAAAAAATTTCTAGGAATAAATTGTTTTTTTTCTGACCCGCATATAATTCGAATTGCTGTTTTAGAGTAAATATTTCGTCCAAAATTTCTCGACTTATACGCGAGTATATACGGTAACTGAAACAATATCAAGATAATTGTGATAAACAAAGTAATGTAATAAAGTTAAATAGTATTACAATTTATATTTTGAGCAGAGAGGATAAGTCTACAACAAAGAAAAATAAACCTTTAGCTATATAGTCAAAGGAAACTCGCAGAAAACTGTGTAAAGTCTTTTCATCGCGAGCACTTTTTTTGTAAAACTTCATGAGAAACTAACTATTTTTTCATGACTCATTTTATTATTAAATACTTTTAGTCGTGTTATTAAGCATGAAGCTAGACAGAAACGTAACATAAATACATATGCTTATACATACTTGCTTAAACATTTAAGTTTTGAATCTTTGTTTTCGACATATTTCGTTTTGATATTTTAATTACTAATAAGATAATAGAAAATTTCCATACAATTGTTTTTTATCTAAAATTAGTTTTTTAAGAATATTTTTAAAGATAATATATTTTTCAGAAGGCATATTGAAGAATTTTTGGTATTAATATGTTATACAGGTAAGGACCACGATATGCTTAAGAGAATTGGTTTATTTTTCATTTTGTCATGTGCACTATATAGTTTTCAGTTACTCTAGATCTAAATCTATTTATATTAGTTTTTAAAAATTTTTATAAATTGACTTGGAACAGTTCTCATGTTAGGTTTGAGCATAAACAAAATATTTTGATATATATCGATTTAGTAAATGTTTAAAGTACTCATCTGTTTTAGTAATTGGTTTAAATGAATAAGTTTGTCGTCATGAAATATAATTCTTGAAGCAAGTTTCTGCCGTAGGTAGAGAGAGCCTAATTTTGTTTTATAAGTACTTGTTCATGCTATTTTTGTGTATGATAGATGGCTGTGTATATATAAAAAAAATATTTTGAATTTTAAATTTTTCAAACAATAGATAAGGTCATGCTTTATAAAGTAGAAGTCAATGTTTTTTGAATTTTTTGTATTAACGACTTTTATGTGAGGGTTTCATAATAAATTCTCATCAAGAAGCGCATCAAGATATATAGACAATTGAGTTTGTTCAATAATTGTGTTTTTTATACTAAAAGTTGGTAAAATTATATATCTAATTGTTTAACTTTAAAAAGACATAATGGACAAAAAAATATATTCCAGAAAAGCTTGATCTACAGAATATTTATAATGGCACCAAAGTCATATTATTTAACTGTTGCCATAGACAGCCAAAACTGCGAAAAGGAGTATGTCCTTTCTGCAGTTTGACTTTGATATCTTTTTGCCCATAACCACGCCAAGTTGATCGTGTTTAGATTTTTACACCAACGAATCGGCCGTGGCGCAGTGGTTAGAGCGCTTATATAAGTTAGAAGTAGGAAATCCAGCTAATGCAACCTTGGCGCAGTGGTTAGAGCTCTTGCTTTATGAGCAGAAGATCCAGGTTCGAAACGACCTTTAGACAAATTTTCGCGTCACAGTAAGGAAGGAGGCGTAAACATCCTAGTTAAATGCACTTCCGCGGTGTTCTGTGACAAGAGCGTTAGGTCTCCTTGGGGCAGCTAAATAAAAACAAAAAGAATCGTTAGTGTAATAAGGATTATTTATCAAAATATCTGAACACGATCAGCTCTGGTATTATGTATAAATATATGTAAATATATAAATATATATATATATATATATATATATAAATACATAAATATGTATAAATATATATAAATATATATAAATATATATAATTATATATAAAAATATATATATATATATATATACATATATATATATATATATATATATATATATACATATATATATAAATATATATATATATATATATATATATATAAATATATATATATATATATATACATATATATATATATATATATATATATATATATATATATATATATATATATATACATATATATATATATATATATATATATATATATATATATTATATATATGTATATATATATATATATATATATATATATATATATATATAAAATATATATATATATATATATATATATACTATATATATATATATATATATATATATATATATATATATATATATATATATATATATATATATATATATATATATATATATATATATATGTATATATAAAATGAATAAAAACAACTTTTGATGGAACTCTGAGTTTCATACCTCTCGGCAATTATCATACATTGTATATTTCGTCACTTAAAAACCGTTTAAAATTTACAAATTAAAATTACGGTGGAACGAATTCTAACGTTACAAAAACAAAACACAACAAAAACAATAAAACATTAAAGGCTTTTAGTCCCCGGTGTTGAATAAGGGTAAAAAAAATTTCTTTGAATGCCGGCACTTTGATACTATTTTATATCTTTTATTTAGTAAGTTTTCTCTATTATATGACAATATATGAAATTTCTCGCGGAGACAAAGGTTGCAAATATTAGATGCTTGATTGTAGGGCTTATATATGATTGTAGGGCTTTATATTAGGGCTATATTATATTATATTGGGCTTGACTGTAGGGCTATATATATATATATATATATATATATATATATATATATATATATATATATATATATATATATATATATATATATATATATATATATATATATATATATATATATATATATATATATATATATATATAGTTGTTAAGTGCAGTTTAATTTTGTTTTCTAATATCCTTAAGCGTAAGTATGCGTTAAAAAAAAAAAAAAGGCTAAAATTGTATTTAAGTTAAACATACTTTTTTATTTATGGTGGATCAGTGATGGTTTTATTAGGAAGGACCGGGGAAGAAAATAAGATTTTTATCCCCCTTCTCCCACCACCACCACAAAGTCCTAAACGACCTCAGAAATGGGGGGCATTTTGTTTTTTAGGAAATGCAAATGTGATCTAAAACCTACAAATACTTCAACTTCCTCCCCACTCCCTCCACACCAAAAAATCCTCGATCTGTCACTGTGGTGAACATGCTTTTTGATTGTTCAAATGTAAAGAACAATGGTTAATATATAAGCCACTTTCTAACATTTTATAAATTAGTAAAAGAGTTTGTCGGTTGATAGAATTACTAGAATAATAAATTGTAAAAAGAATCTACAGATTTACGAGAAGAAAGTTTTAATGACAGCTAGAATAATGCATAGTTTTTCACAAATCATCACAAAAAAGGTTTGCATATTACAGAGCATTAATTCAAAGTTTAACATGAAGGTGGTGTTTATTTTGATTTTTCGGATAGATTCGCATTATAAATACTCCATCGATAAGGAATTTTAATTGCAATATTAATGCTATAAAATCACAATGTTCAATGTAATGAGAGTATTGAAAAATTATCAAAATAAAAGGAATTAAAAGTCAATTCAAATTTACGTCCAACGTTGAGCTAATTCTAACAGTTGGTAATAATAAAAAATAAAACCAGAAACAAAAATAGTTAATTAGTTAAATAAGGAGCACAAAAACTGAAGAATAATATTTGTCATTTATTGTAGCAATTATATACAAACTAAGGCGCATTTTTTTCATAGCTAACACTCCATCCATTTGTACGCTTTTGAATAATCCACTTATATATACTTGAATATTGTAACTAATTCTGCAATTGGAGCATTTTACCTAAAAGTCATAACTAAACCAATCAAAGTAATGAAATAGTAATTTATATATATATATATATATATATGTATATATATATATATATATATATATATATATATATATATATATATATATATATATATAAATGCAATATAAACTGTTATTTGACTACGAAAACAGCCTTTTATGTTTAAGAAACTAATTATACCAGTTCTTTCACTTGTTTTTTTTTAATTTCAGATCACATTGAACATGGCTTGAAGGTTTTCTTTCTCTTTTTAAGTATTTCACTAATGTCTTTGACATTAGTGAAATACTTAAAAAGAGTAAGTGCTTTAACAAATTCTTACAGTTTTGACTTGATTATGGATCATTACAAAATAGTTTATAAAGAGAAAGTACAATACAGTTTCTTGACATTGTTTGTGCTCCATAGTTCATTCTTATATAATGTATTAACAAAAGTTGGAGATTGATCTGTCATAGCCTTGCAGCACAGTAAAATTGAAACAAACTGTTAATAATCTTTGAAAAATATGTTCAATAAGATATTGTAAATTTTATTTAGTAAAAAAAAGTGAGCAATATTAATTGCAATACAGACGCTAGAGTCAGAGAATATATAAAAATTAAACAAAAATGTTCTGATTCCGCAGTCAGAAAATAAAACTAATCTTTATAAGACCTTGCATATATCAAAAAGCAACGTTTTATCAATTCAATAAAATTTGATGAATATTGACACATGAAAAATCTCATCTTTTATTATATCCAATGATGAGCTTTTATTGAAGGTGTAAATCAAAGAGGTAAATTGAAAGCTAATTTGGAAAAAAATTGTTTTTAAATTATTTTGGAAAAACTTTTTGGAAAATATCTTATGAAAAAATGCAAAAAAAAAAGTTAAAATATTTTTGCGTAAATTTCTCAACTGCAAACAAATATTTATATTCAGAATTATATGCACAAAATTATTTTGTAAATTTTATTTAAAAAAAAAATGAAACATAAAAATAAACTCTAACATATTTTTGCTTTTGTTTTTTTAGATATTGGTCATAGTTATTCTGGATGAGGCTTTTTATCTTACTCAAGTTGGGTGTTAAACAAACTTAATATTATATTTGACCTAATTTAATATTAATTTTGCAAACATGTGGTCAAGACATCTAATTGTAGATATTGTTTTATTACATATTGCACAAAGTGTAAAAACTTATTTTGTAAACTTTGTTAGAATCAAAAAAAAAAAGTTGAGCATGTAGCTTATTACTTCTCATATATTTTATACTTTAAACTATTATGTCATTACTTTTTGTTAAAGTATAACCGTAATGCATTAATTTGTTTTGATTTGAATATTTTTTTTCCATCACGAATTTTTTTTTTGAGCAATTTATTGTAGATTGTATGATAAGTACACATGTATAAAATGGTTTTTTTACACTGATCCGAAAGTAGTTAATTTAGAGATATATATTATTATAAATATAAATCGTAATAAAAATCGAAAATAAAAATAAGTTACATATAAGTAATAACTATTATGCCACTAAAAATAGTATAAATGGTTTGCAATAATTTAGCCTCTGCACATTACGGATATTTCTAAAAGTTCTATTAGTCTAAAGCACAAGTATTTTTTATAAGTTTTTTGAACGATAAAGTAATAAAAAAGTTTTCGTAGATTACAAGTGAAACAATCATTCATTACTTCTTTTTGTAAGGTATAACTCTGGTAAAATATTTTTTAATATTGCATTGATTGCGCTTTATAAACAATTTAAATAAAAGTCCTTCTGCCGTTGGTTTACCTAAAATAATTTTTTTTTTCAGTATATAGTTCTTATAAATATACTCGTGAGCATGCGTGGTCGTAGAAACGCATTTCGGACGTCTGAACGTCCGGGGAACGTTTGTCGACGTCTTTAAGACATGTGGACTTCCGGAGAACGTGCGTCGAGGCATCTTGGACGTCTGGTCGTCCGAATTACGCCCAGCGGCGCCTTCCGTACAATTTAATACCTTAAGAGCACGCCTTTTAGGTAACAATTGCTGTGTAAGTGCGTTTATAATATAAACTTTATATTATCTATTTATATCAATGCTGAAGTAATGCCCTATTGATTTGGCACTTTTGGCAGCCGTGGTAATGGTGAGAAAAGTAGTGCCAGTATTTTTGTAAGAGTATGTGAACGTTTGTGATTCAAATATCTAGTTTATATAAATTTCTATTTATACGATGTTAAAGCATAAATCAAGTCTTATAGTATACCTTTTACTGTGCTGGACTAGAGGGAAAAGAAAATTATATATATGTAGCTAGCAAAAACTTTAATACTTCATTTTTTTTTTTTTTTTTTTTTTTTTCGTAAGTTTTTGTTTACATTTGACGTAATATATATAAATTACATATTTTTTTCAAATACAAACAAGGCTTCTTAAAGAAGATCAAATGATCTTATCGTCAGGAGCCTTTTACAAAACAGAGTACATAAAGTATTATAAAAACGCCTTTTTACAATAAGAGAACGTAAAAAATTAACATAAAAATATTAAAATAGTACTTAGATAAATAGAAACAAATTGTCAACAAGTATAAAACAAAGATTGAACATACATTTCAAAATTATTATATATCATAAGACAAATTAAAAATATTCTAAGATATTTTCAATAGAGAGAATGAGATCTTTTAATTTAATTTTAAAAACAGAATAAGTTAGGGGTAATTTTTACAATTATAAGTCAATTTTGATATGAATTTGTTTTCTTGATAAAAATATATACTGCAAGATTAAAAAAGTTTAAAACGTATTGCTTAAAGGGACAGATATGAACACTCGCAAAACAACACTGACAAAAGCGTACTAAACAATTATTTTGTCCAAGTTGTGCCCGTCGCAGAAAAACAAACAGTTTTAGAAAACTCGTAAATTTATTCTAATGGCAGATATGCATAATAATTTTACAGATAACATAAGAGAAGAATTAAGTTTTACTTTTTTTAAATAAGAAAAACTTCCGTTTTGAGAAAAATTAAAAAGTTTTAATAATACTTTTTTCAATGAAAATGCTTCTTTAAATGAAATTCAAAGAGTATGTCCTACTTCAACACCCTTTGGCCCATATCCACGCAAAGCCGATAGTGTTTAGATTTTTGTACCAACGAGTCATTCGCGTCTTTATCGTTATTTAAAAAAAAATTTAAACCCGATCAGCTTGGCGTCATAGTTATGTATATATATAACTATATATATATATATATATATATATATGTATATATATATATATATATATATATATATATATATATATATATATATATATATATATATATATATATATATACATATATATATATATATATATATATATATTTATATATATAAATATATAACTATATATATATATATAAATATATATATATATATATATATATATATATATATATTTATACATATATATATATATATATTTAACTATATATAGATATATATATATATATATATAACTATATATATATATATATATATATATATATATATATATATATATATATATATATATATATATATATATATATATATATATATATATATATATATATATATATATATATATAAATATATATATATATATATATATATATATATATATATATATATATATATATATAACGCTAGATTGACTTAAAGTGGCCTTTTGTCAAAAACTTTACTGAAAGTGGCATTTTACAAAACTTCCGAAATTTTTCAATAAAAGTGCTTTTATTAAATGAAATCATGTTGAAAAGTAATCTGAAATGGATGTTAAGCGAACGAGAGTATTGTATGCCAAAAAAATTGAAAAAAAAAAAAAAAAGTCCACATAGCGTTTTTTTATCAATTAAGGTTCCACTTAACGAAAATAATAACGTTAGATCAACTTAAAGTGGACTATTCCACATTTACCTAATATTTTATATAATAATCGAATAGTAATAAATTTTCGAACGTGAAATACATCAAAATTTTTAAAATAAATTAACGTTGGAGTTTTAATGTTTGTATGAAAAGGAGACTGGGTGCGAAAATTTGTTTATGGTAAGGTTTATTGACAACATGTTTGAAACTTCGCCTAAAGTGGATTTTTTTTTTAATGTTTGAAACTTCATTTATAGTGGATTTCTTAAAAGCGTATTTGAAAATTCTATTAAAATAAATTTATTGAAAACATAACTCAAACTTTGACTAAAGTGGGTTTATTTAAAACATGTTTAAAACTCGCTTAAAGTAAATTTTTTTTAAACATGTATGAAATTTAGCCTAAAAGTGGATTTATTTTAAAGATGTTTGAAACTTCGCCTAAAGTGGATTTATTGAAAACTTTTTTGAAACTTCGTCTAAAGTTTATTTATTAAAAACATGTTTGAAACTCGTCTAAAGTAGATATTTTAAAAACATGTTTGCGACTTAGTATAAAGCGGATTTGCTTAAAGAGATGTTTGAAACTTCGCCTAAAGTGTATTTATTTAAAAGTGTTTGAAACTTTGCTTAAAGTGGATTTATATAAAACATGTGCGAAAGTTTGCTTAAATGGATTTATTAAAAACATGTTTGAGAATTCGCCTTATTTAAATTTTTTTTAAAGATATATGAAACTTAGCTAAAAGTGGATTTATTTAAGAGATTTTTTTTAATTTTATGTTTTTAAAAATTCATTCATTCATCAAATTTTTTTTAATTTTACATGTTTAAAAATTTGTTTAAAGTAGATTTTATTTAAATTATTTTAAAAAATTTGCTTAAGGTAGACTCCTTTAAAACATGATTAAAACTTAGCTTAAAGTGGATTTATTTAAGAGATGTTTGAAACTTCTCTTAAAGTGGATTTATTTAAATATATGTATGAAAACTTCACTTAAAGTGGATTTATTGAAATCACGCTTGAAGACTCTTCTTAAAGTAATTTTATTTAAAACATGACTGAATGTAAACTTAAAGTGCATTTACCTTAAACATGTTTAAAAGTTCGCTTAAAAAGGATCATTTTAAAACATGTTTAAAATTTTACTAAAAGTGTATAAGAAAATCAGTGTAAAAAAAAAAGTTTTAGGTTTGCTTTAAAATAAGTTGAAAAGTCTTTTTAATAACTCTTCACAGAAAAATATTTTTTTAATAAAAAATTGATTCTTTTAGCTTTTAATAATCGAATTTGTTATAAGTATTCTACTATTAAATATGTTAAATGTTAAAAAAGTTTTTCTAAAAAATAAGCATCGACGTTCCGTATTTTCTTCATAACGAAAAAGCAAATATAATACAAACTTCTACATTAATCTTCAAGGTAAATCGAATTTTCTTAAGCTTAATAAAAAGAACATTTTATGCGTTTAAAATCTAATTGTATAAAAAGTTATATTTTCATCAGAGTTGTGTTTTTCTTTTATTAATAAATAAAGTACAAACTTTTATGTCGAAACGGATTTTATTATCTAAGCTTTAAATAATAAAAATCGTTTAGATGTAAAAGTTTGTATTTTATTTTCAATTAAAGAAATACCAAACCCTTTTTTTTTTAATTTACTTCGTCACTATATATTTTACGTACATTTAACTTTAATATATTTATATGTATTCATTTATAAATAAGATAAGAACTTTGAAAGCTGAGAGATAATAGTATGAAACTTAAAACTTATCGATGAATATAAGTCTAGTTGAGAATAGTACAAAAAATATTTTATTAACTTATTTACTTACTTGTTCGTTACGTTTGGGGTAGAGATGAAATACAAGGGGTTTTTTGTTCCCAGCCTCTAATCATCGCATTTTTTTGTAAAGCATCATTATTTGACATAAGAATAAACATACACATGTTTAGAGTTTGTTCCACGTCTGGAAATCTCAAACACCAAAAAATGCTGGATCCGTTACTGCCTTTCATTTAGATACGATTAATAACAATGTTACAATAATTTTTTACGTGATATAAAAATGTTTTTTTTTACCTCTGATGCTTACTAAAACTGATTTTCTTTTTCAGTTGTTTTTGAACTTAACAACAAATCCATTTGGTATAAAGTCGATGTAAAGTAATTTACCACGATAATGTAAAGAATCAAACATTAAATTAAACATAAAAGATAAAATCCATATTAAGAACAAAACAGAACAACACCTAAATGTTTTACAAGTTAAAGTATCAAAATTCACCTGGGGTTCTGCCTGATAATAAAGTCGCATAAAAGCAGAGTTATCTCAATTATGCGACCGTGGCGCAGTGATTAGAGCGCTTGCTTTATAAGCAGGAGATCTAGGTTCGAAACGAGCTCTGGACATATTTACGCGTCACGGTAAGGAAGGAGGCGTGAACTTCCTGGTTAAATGCACTTCCGCAGTGCTCTGTGACAAGACCGTTCCCAGACAACACCGAATGGTCGCTCATTATTGGCCCAATAAAGTTTTCCAACGGCTATATTGGGCCTAGGGTTTCTCAAACGGGATCCCGTTTTCCCGGGATCCCGGGGATAAAAGTGGCAGCGGGATTTCCCGGGAAATCACTGTTTTATCCCGGAACATAATTTTACATATGATAACTGTTTGAACTAATTCGACCAAAAATAAGAAAATATTATTGCATTTAGTTGCATTTTTATGTGTTCTTATCTTATATTAAAACCTAGCACAACAAGAAATGTTATTGAAACTATCTTAAACTATCTAATTCAAGGAATGTTTTCTTTTTTCTCGTTATTATAAAATATGAGTAAAATATAAAAAAGATTTCTAGTGACGAAAACAGTAAGTTTAATTTTTAAACTTCTAAGTTATTGAAAAGTTAAACTTTTTCTGTATTGAAATATTTAATAATTTTTGTATTTAAAAAACGGCAAACAAATACATATAAAGTGATACGTAAGATATCATACATATGTAGGAAATATTTATAACTTTACCTTTAGTTGTTTTACGATTCAATTTAGTTATACCATGTCAATTGTAAATGGATCGAAAGCATGGCAGTATTTTTGTAAAAAAAAATCTGGCGAATCTGCAATTTGCAAAAAGTGCAATGTAAAGATAATGTGCAAAGGATTTTCGACAAGTGGGCTCCTTCGTCATTTAAAAAATGCACATAAAGATTTGGATTTAAATATGAAGCGTCAACATGAAGATACTGGTTCGGAAATTAAAATATTGCAAAAGAAAATCGCAATGTTTGTTAAACAGCAGGCAATCGAGCAAATTGTGTCAAAGCTAGCAACGGTGGATTGCTTCTTAATAAATGCCATAACAAAAAGTGAATTTATTAGAAATCATTGTCTGAAAAAGGCATGCTATTACCAAAAAATCCATCTTATGTTATGAGTATGATAAAAAAACAATATGATTTAGCTAAACAAACTGTGGTTTTAGAGATAACAAAAAAAATATCTAGCGGGTCGCTATTTTCTTTATCCTTAGACGAATATACGTCTTTAAAAAATCGACGTTATTTAAATGTAAATTTACACTTACTAACAAAGTTTTGGAACCTGGGATTGACTCCGATAGCTGGATCACTTCCTGCAGAAAAAATTGTTGATCTGGTTGAAAATAAACTGTCAGATTTCAATTTATCAATTAAAAAGCACATCATAGCTAGTGTCACTGACGGATCCGTAATGAAAATGGCATCATCATAGCTAGTGTCACTGACGCATCCGTAATGAAAAAATTTGGACGACTAAGAGGTATTGAACATCAGCTGTGTTATGCCCACGGACTTTATTTGGCAGTATGTGATGTTCTTTACAAAAAGTCAGACTCTTCAGCAAAAAATATATAGAATCACAGTTGGAAGATTCCGATGAAAGTTTGAGTAATTACGATAAGTTTGATGATGTATTTGACTGTAATGATGAGTCATACAGCTTAACAGGCGTTACGTTTATTGATGATTTACAAAATAGCGTAAATATAGCCTTAACAATTCAGAAGGATCGAAAAGTGGTTCGAATGTTCCGTAAATCATCTCTTAAAAGTTGGAATAGAAAGACTTGGTAGAAATAATGCTACTCTACTTGACGCGGAAGGTGTAATGATTCATCTTGGATGATTTGGTGGAGAAAAAAATTTGATAGCTCATAAACTGCTTCAATCTGTGCAGCAGAGAATTAAAGAATGCAGAAATGCCAATTTAATTGGACTACTAAAATTTTCAAACAACCCAATTAGTTATAATCAGGAATTAAATATCAACTCCAAACTTACTCTTACAAACATGCATTAAAAGCAACAGCAAAAAAAATTTATGCCAGGTTGTACATAGAGGATGCTAGCACTAGTTCATCAAATAATGAAATAGTTGAAGTGAGTCGTGATAATGAAAGCATGGTTTCTGACCCGTCAATATCTCAACCTGTTGCTCCAAATTTATTAGGCAAAAGTATTTTGACACTTGAACAAAAATTGGATGCGACTATTTGTAATGCCAAACAAGTAGAAAAAGCAGCTCTAGAAGACATTAGCAATTTAAAAAACCTCACAAACGAAATCAAACTTTTTGAGTCAACTGAAAAACGTAGCGAAAGTTTAGAAAGAGTATATTCCACATTAATGACCATCAAGCCGACATAAATTGAATCAGAAAGAGCTTTTTCTGCCGCGGGTCTATTTATGGGAAAAATTCGTTCACAATTAAGTGACAAATCAATTGATTGCTTATAATTTTTAAAACAATATTTTATTTTATATAGTAATATAGATTAACTTGCTAAGATAAATTAGTCAAAACCCACTTGTTTTTTTATTAAAAATAATGCCGGGAAATCCCGGGATAAATAAGTTACACACCGGGAATCCTGGGATGCCAAATTTACGGGAAATGAGAAACCCAATTTGGGCCATCAAAAGCCATCCCTTCGCAAGGTTTGCGGAGCCTTGGCGTTTGCTTGCTTGCTCGCGCAGCCGATATCGGAGCGTGTATATATCGTCAGCCCGGAATACAAGTGTCGTATACGACACTGTGTTTAAATTGAGAAATTTACATTCAAAGTTTAAAGTACAAAATCTTTTTATGTAAATTTAGTTACATGTTGAAATTTAACAAAGTTGACTAAAATCAATATAAGTTGTTGTTTAAATTGTTAAAAAAATAAAAAAAATAAAAACTTTTCCCGTAACTAAGAGCACTGTTTTTCAAATACAACAAATGTATTTCGAAATCAGAACATTATGTCGGAATACAATTGTCATAGATGCAATTAATTTGATAGTAGGTGAATTAAGGTTAAATTTTTTTATGTTGTTACTAACAATGACTTATAATTTTAGTATAATTTTATTTTCACTGTCCTTCGCATTTTTTTCCTTTAATTCTTTCTCGGTAACCAATTTATCGGCATTATATTCAGAAATATACAGTTTTTAATCTTCAAGCTTCTTATATAGAAATTTAAAGCTTTTTATACTTTTTTTTTTACATTAAGCAATTTTTATTAATATTATTTATTTTCGAATAATTAAAAATAAAATAACTAATTTATCACACATCTTTTAATTTGTCTGTGAAAAATGATATAAATAACTTAGACCTTAAATATAAAAAACAACCATTTTTATTATTGTTCCTTTTTTTTACAATAAAGAAATAAATTTATACGTTTATTAAAACATTTTACAAAGTGATATATTTAATTGTTCAGACTTTGTGACTTAAAAAGAGTATTATAAAATTCAAGATCATCACCATCAAAGTATTTTATCATTGACTTAAGGTCATTAATTTTTTTATCTGAGAGCAAAAAACGTGTTGAATCAGTTTTTAATGGAGGAAATTCTTTCAGAACTTTAAGTATCTGTTTATTCTTTCTCTGAGGGGTACCTTTAACCAATCTTTCTTCAATTAACGGACCAGAGAACGATTTTTTGAATTTAATATGAAAAGGTAGATGTTTTTCATGACACATTAGTTTTACTTTGCAAAAGGCACTTTATGAAAATATAAAGACTTGGAAGCAAGTTTGAAGTTTTTGAAGTCATCTTTGTACATTTGTATGAGTTTCAACTCTACTCCAGAAGTTTTTTCAATAGATGACAGTAACTTGAATAAGGTAGGAGGACTGTAAATCTCAAAATGTCTTAATTTTTTCTCAATCACACTATGCGCAGTGTCAATATTCTGTACTGAACTATGACCAGGTTCACTATACTTCTGTTCAATGAGTGGTATTCTGCTTTCATTTTGAAAATTTTTTATTGCCATAGACACAATTGAGTTCTTATCATGGGGAACACATGAATCAGACCACAAAATAATTTTATTAATTGATATATTAGGGCAGTCTTGAATAATTAACTTTAATAGTTTATACAGACAACTTGCAAGTTCATTTGCACCTCTACCAGCCATAGATTCATTCCAAAGTGCACAATAAGTTTTGTTATTCAATGAAATTATAACAATTTAATTTTCTTTTGTTTTTTAATATTGAAAAAAACATTTCAATATTAAAAAACAAATGGAATGCATTACTTTTTATTTACAAAAAACAAATGTTTAAAAGTAAACAAGTGAATGAATATACGTATTAATCTAAAGTCACGTGAGCAAATAGAACGCTACTATTGGTCTACGCGAAGTACAACAAATGTAACTCGAGCGTTTCGTATGAAAAGTTCATTTACGACAAATGACCTACTGAAATATATTGGAAAAAATTTTAATTGAGCTATCGGATAATTTTTTTAAAAATAAGTCCACAAAAAATACATAGTTCGCATATATAAGTCATTTTTTTTCAAAAATGTCGAATACGACACTTGTATTCCGGGCTGACGATATGCAGACTACATTGGGAAGTGATTGGGCCTATCTTTACATAGACGGGCCAATATATTTGCTAATATTGGCCAATATATTCGCGCCTGCGCGATTCAAATGCCAAATAACCGAAAATGATAATTTGTAACTACAACGACATCGATTTCTATCTAAATTTTTTTTTTTATCTTCTAAAGTTAGTAGATTTAATTTAGTATTTAATTATAAAGCACAGCTCGTATATTCACGTTATATAAAATTCACTTTAGAGTTTCGTTTTGACTTTAGATCTGTTTATTTAGTCCCATAGGCTCTAATGGCATAAATAAACAGATCTAAAGTAAAAAAAAAACAACAATAAACTAGAGCTCTAGTCTGTTTATTCAGGGTTCCCACCAGTCCTAGAAAGTTCTGGATTTTTCTAACTATTCTGTAAAATCCTGGAAAAGTCCTTTAAAATGGCATAATATTTCTAAATTTATTGTTTTTTTTAAGTAAAAACATAAATATTTATATACATATAAATTATATGTTATATTATATTATAATATATTTAATTAATTTAATTAATATTATATTATAATATACATATATATATGCATATAAATTTATAATTATATACATATAATATACATATAAAAAAGTTTTTTATATGTATATTATATGTGTATATAGTCATTATATGTATCATTGCTAATATTTTGTGTTATTTTGAGCTATCGAAAAAAATCCTAGAAAGTCCTGGGATTTACAACTTTTTTTTTGTAAATCCTTGAAAAGTCCTGAAAATATTGAAGCAAACGTCCTGGAAAAATAGAAAAATAGTCCTGGAAAGTCTTGGAATTTCAAATATTTTTTTGGGTGGGAACCCTGTTACTGTTTTATTTTTTATTTTTTTAATGTATATCTCTTTCATAAGTTTATAATAAAATCTAAATACAGATCTGTATAAACTGTAAAAGATATAGATCTAGATGTATATTTTTATTTTATAATCATACCTCTGGCACTTCCCTATTGTTTTTATATTAATATATTGACCTTTATTGTTTTAATTTGCTAGAACTGCCTATTCAGTTGCCATAATATGATCAGATTATATAAATTTGTATCGATCTATATTACTAGAATGCATACTGTGCCTTCATTCTGGTCAAAGAGAAAAAAAATTATGAAGTCAGTAAATAAAATTATGACTGCTATTAATAAAGAATATGACAGCTGTAATACTATACCTTTCAACCAACATTTTGAGATATCTATTTTCAATGACAATGGGAATACAGACACTGGGCATGGAGAAAAAAGTAATTGTGTTGATTCAAAATCTTCTAAAAATCAAAATGTGTTAGATTATGACAAGGAATCTGAATTAAACAATAGTTTAAATGTAATAGTTGAAGAAAGTTATGAAATTGCACCTGGATATGTTCAAACTTTATCGAATGATAACGAAATCAATTATGGATATGAATGGGAAAGGTATATGCAGCAGGATGAAATTGAAGGTTGTGATGCTGAATCATTATCAGAGAATGATTCTGTTGAAAGTGAAACTGAGGATCCAGATGAAATTAAAAATAATGAAAAATGTTTAGCATTTGAATTAAAAATGTGGGCAGCATCTTTTTCTATTTCTATGGTTGCCATTTCTTCTCTTTTGTCTATACTGAGAATATCTCACCCATCACTTCCAAAAGATCCAAGAACTTTACTGAAGACACCTTGTGTAAGCAATGTCAGAGAAGTTTAAGGTGGTTCTTATTTTCACTCTGGTATTGTAAACTCATTGCAGCACCTAAGCCATTTAATACATTTCTTCAAAAATGCTTCTTCAGAAGTTCCTGTGATTTCTCTGCAAATTAATTTTGATGGATTACCTTTGCACAAGTCCACTACACAGCAATTTTGGCCAATACTAGCTAAGGTATCAAATCCATTTAATAGTGATCCTTTTTTAATAGGCTTGTTTTGTGGCATGAGGAAAACCAGTACACATAGATGAATATTTAAAAGATTTTATTGACGAAATGCTTGAATTAGAAAAAGGCCCTGTAAATTTGTACGTAGATGGTAAAAATTACTCTGCTAATATAAATCTATCCTGTTTTATTTGTGACACCCCTGTAAGAGCATAAGTGAAACAAATCAAAGATCATACTGGATATTATGGATGTGATAAGTGTACACAAAAAGGGGAATGGCACAACAAGGTTACATTTCCAAGCACTAATGCTCCACTTAGGACTGATCAAGCTTTTAATCAGATGGCTGATTTTGAACATCACATAGGAGTTACTCCTTTAAAAACTTTATCTATTGGCATGGTGACACAGTTTCCACTTGATTACATGCACTTGGTGTGCCTCGGAGTAATGAGGAGGATTTTAATGTTTTTACTGAAAAGTCCTGTTAGGGAAGGAATTAGATTAGGGCAAGCATCCATTAATGGCATTTCAAAAAGGCTAATTGAATTTAGAGCTTTTATTCCCCAAGAGTTTTCCAGAAAATGTTGACCTTTAAGTGACATTGAAAGATGGAAAGCAGTTGAATTTAGACAATTTTTATTACATAGTGGATTTGTTGCGCTTAAAGGACATCTGTCAAATACCTTGTATAAAAATTTTCTTTTGTTTTTTGTAGGGATTCACTGTTTAGCTAGTCCAGATCTGTGTGCAAGTCATGCAGATTATGCAGCAACTCTCCTATGTGCTATTGTTGAAAATGCTATGGAAATTTATGGTAGAGGATTTATTAGCTACAATGGCCTGTATGTACATGGCCTCATAATGTACATGGCCTGATACATATAGCAGAAGATGTAAAAAAATTTGGATCACTTGATAACTACACTGCATTTCCATTGGAAAACTTCCTGGGACATTTAAAGCATTTGATACGCAAACCACAATTACCTCTTCAACAGGTTATTAGACGTAGATTAGAAAAAAAAAGGATCATTAATAAGAAATTTAAAAAAATCTATGGAAGAAGGTATTCCCAGAAAGCTACATGACCAAGGCCCTGTTATATTTAGAGAACATTCTAATTGTTTACAGTTTAAAGAAATTTTCGTAAATGGTTTCTTTTACTCTACATCAGACGGAATTGCGTAAAATTAAATAATGAGTTTTGTTTGATTCAAAATATTTTAAAGTTGGATAGTGATGAAAAACATGGTATTGTTTATAAACTTTTTTTAACTATTGAGCCCTTTTTCAATTATCCAGCCAATTCTTTGGAAAATTTTGATATTGTGAAGGCATCTAATTTGTCTAGATATTATAAAACTGCAAGAGTGGATGGAATTCAAAAGAAATATGTGATGTTACCATACAAGACTAAATTTATTCTGATTTCTCTGTCTAAGTAGCTTGTATCAAATTATAATTATAAATAATATCTTAAAACGACTGTGCTCTCATTTTTTATTTCACTATATCTCATACAGGTCCTTTTTTTATGTTTTGGTGTTTTTTAGATGTTATGTAATTGCTTTTTTTACCATATCAAATAATGAATTTGAATTAAAAGGCAGATCTTTTAATTTTTCTGTCTTTTAATTATACTGTTAGTTTATAAAATTTTTTTAGCATAAGCCAGTAAAATAATTCTAATAGAAACCGAGCTAAAAAGTAAACTTGACCGGAAGGTGGATTTGCATTTAGCAATTTTGTTAACTTTATATGTGATCTCAAAAGATGTACGGGTACTTGGGTATTTTGATCCTATATATAATATGCCTTTTTACCAGCAAAGCCCTTACAAGTGAGCAAGAATATATTGAGTTTTGGCATATTTTTGGTTATATATACCTCTTTACGTTTTTTCTTACAGCATACCATGTTTCATCTACTAGAATTTCAGGAGGGAGTGGCAGTAGTTCCACAATGTTGGTTATTGCAGGAATCCGCTAGCTGTTGGCCTCAGGGAATAGGTGCTACACAATTGGCAAAAATAGGAAAAGCACCAATATTAAATCATAAAGACTGGCCTATCTATCCATATTTGCTTATATTGAAAAGTGGAGGTAAGTAAATTGGTATTAATTCTATAATTATAAAGTGCCATGTATTCTTACATTTTTTAATGGATATGCCAAAAAAGCAAACACATTAGGTAGCATTCTTTTTTACCTCTTTTTTACCATGATTAAAAAAAATGAATTCTAAAATTTACTTGTCACAGATTATGAAAAGATGAAAAGGGCGGAAGTTAAGTCCTTGGATAACACTGAAATTTCTTCAAGTTGTTCTGAACAAGTAAATGAGCCAGAAAAGAAGAAAGAATGCCTAAACAGCAATGGTATGATATATTGTTGCTATGATATATTGTTGCTCTAATTAACAATTACTTGTAGTGTGCAATTGTGATATTATTATTTTGTGTTTTACTTCACTCGGCTATTTAAAGACAATTTATTTATTTTAAAAAAGTAATATAAACATTAGGTATATATGCTATAGGTAAGTAGGCCTGTAAATCGAGCCGAACGAGCCAAGCTTGCCAGGGCTCGGCTTGGCTCGTTTACATATTAAGAGTGTTCAGGCTCGGCTCGAGCTCGTTTCGAACATGAGTTTCTTTGTTCAAGCTCGGCTCGTTATGGATTAGTATTGTTTGGGCTCGGCTTGTTTTACATGTTGCTCAAGCTCGACTGGTTTAAAACTCGAAATAATTATTGTAACCTGTTAGTTTAAAGCTTGTTTAGTGAAAAAAAGTTGTTCATTAAAGGCTCGTCTGTAAATAATGCAAGTCCAAATCAACAAACAACATAAACAATCCTACAGTCTATTAAACATGCAAATAAACAACATAATGAAATAAGATCCCACAAATCTAATAGTTCAAAATAAAAGTTAAAACTAATAGTTCAATGTTCAAACTTAATGTTCAAAGTTCAAACATTATGTAAACTCTCACAAACATAATAATTCCTATTAAACACTGCACTAATAGTTGAAATTACATTTTCACAAATATAAGTCTTGCTCTCATTGCATTGGATAAATAAATATATATATATATATATTCGAGCTTTAATCGAGCCTATATGAACGAGCCTATGATGTTCAAGCTCAGCTCGTTTAATAAACGAGCCTAATTTTTTGTTCAAGCCCGGCTCATTTACCATTCGAGCCGAACATAACGAGCTCTTGTCGAGCTGATCACCAAGTCGTTCATGAACACGAGCCAGGATTTACAGCCCTATAGGTAAGTATATATAATAAGGTTATTTTGTAAATTTTTAAATTCCCTTTAATTGGTTTCAACAATCAAGGGTAATTTTTTTCAGTGTATTATTTACACACCTGAAATAATTATTTTGTTTCTAATTTTCCAGGGATCCTGAATTTGGATCTGAAATACAATCCAGAAAATTGTTGAAGAGGAGTCGTCAGTGTTCCAGCTCAAGTTCAGAAGAAGAACTACAGCCATCAAAAACTGTGATGCATAAATCATTTCCTCTACCACCATGTCCACGTCTAAATGTACCTCTATCTCCTCAAGTGTTTGGTCAACGTTCTGCTTCCACAACTCGTAAGTTTTACTTTTATAAAACCATCTCAATTTTCCCTGACAAACCCAATCAGATACAATCATTATTCCTAATCTACGTTTAGGATCATCACTTCTTTTCTTGTCTTTTACAGTCACACCACACATTCATCTGATAATCTTCTTTTCTGTCCTTTCATAGCACTGAATATCATCAATCTTTGTTGCCCATGTATCACTTGTCATACATCATAACACTCTGTACCATGGCGTTCTAGAAATACAGGCCTTGACATCGTGACTGGAAGCCGATTGTATAAGGCTAGATTTTTAAGGATTTTGATTATTTTTGCTTTACAATAGTAATACTCTGCAGCGATTGGCGTAAACACAAATTATGAGTGACTTTGTACAGTTTTTTTTTTAATCTAATTTGTATTTTTTAACTGAAAACTTAGATGAGCAATATATTAATCAATAAATTTAACAATCATGCCTCAAAAAAGTCTGAAAAAATGCCTTCAGTCAATCTTTACTCCACTATTCGTTTAATTTATTTTTTGACTTCTTCTTTGTATTCACTAAGAGTACATTTTCTACACTCAAAACCAACAATCTTAAGTGAACCTTGTATACCACTACATCTCTTATGAACCTATTGTTTACAAACTGTACAAACAGTCGAGTTTGCTCAAACTCCCTTTCTACACACTTCACATTGCCACTTCCCAGTATTTTCTGCTTGCTCATTCTTGACTTTACAATGCATAACTTTAGTCTTATTCATGTTTATCCTCAACCGTTTTGCTTCCATTCCATCTTTCCAACAACTCTTTGTATTAGTTTTTCTAATCTGTCACTGCTATCAGACACAAATCAACTGCATAGAATAACTCCCACGGTAAACCAACTCTGAACTCTTTAGAGAGAGCTTCCAAGACAATAATAAAAACCAAGGGACTGAGTACTGAACCCTGATGCACACCAACCTTTACTTCAAAACTATCACTCTCCTCATCTTTTGTTTTTATTGATGTTGAACTAACATAGCCATGATAACTGTCACCAGCCATTCTTCAACTCTTAAATAATTCAAAGCCCACCATACTACTTCTTTTGGTTCTATGTTTTAAAATACACACCATTAGCATTTAACATAAATATATTTGTTTTGTCTTTAGTTCCTGATATTGTAAAGCATGCCGTGGCTGAGGCTGTTCGACCATTTTTCCAAAGTGTGTTCAAGCAACTGGAGGAGCTGAAAGCTGAAATTAAAGAGCAGGGACAGAAACAAGCTCCCATTGGACAAACAATGACTGCAAATCTTCCAGAGGCTCTGACCTTTCCACTCCAAGAAATATATGATCTTCTGGAATTTAACCGAATTCTTATGGAAGATTCTGAGCAGAAATCAAAAACAGTCTGCTATTTTTTATTAATTTGCGATATTTTATATCTCCATTTTACTAAATTGTTTCATATTTTTTTATATAATGTCATATATTTTAAGAAATAATAATTATATATTTTCTTTCTAACAAGCGTTTATAGAATAACATATAAATACACAGTTATAGATTTAATTGAAAAATTTGCCTGTCCTTTTGTGCGGCTAATGTTTCACAATAAGTTGACCATTAAACTGTTTAAATATTCAATTCATATGCCTACCTGCCCCCCCCCCCTGTCATAAAGTTATACAAAATCCATGATCTACCTATCCCCTATATGTGTGACGTAATTTGCGAAGGAACCCTAATATTTATTGCCCTATTTTAATATTTAAAGCCCTAGGGTTTCCCTTTTAGTTATAAATGCTAAAAAAATTCCAATCATGCATTTCAGTTGAAATGAATAATTAAAAAATTTTTAACTTTTACTTAATTGTGTTTGGTGGCAGGTTTTCCATTCCATTTGCAGATGATCTATCATAGCGTATATGTTTTTTTCCTTAGATAAACTATTTGGCTCGCATTGGTGGGAGTAGCCTGGAAGACTCTATGAGAAAAATATTGAAAAGAATTTTGACAGCACAACTGTCGAAGTTATACAACTTTACAGGAAGAAAAGGAAAGCTAGAGTTTGGTGCCCTAGTTGGGGTGAAAGATATGGTAAGTCTAGAAATTTCATAGATAAGCCATTTGCCCGAAATACTTAGGACATTCCAAAAAATTTTATTATATATATATATATATATTGATTTTAAATTTTTTTCTGTTGGTATATTTTTATAGTTAGCTTTATTTTACTTAATTATTTAGACAAACAATAGCTTTCAGAATGTATATTAAGTTGTCATTTAATAAAATTTATGAAGATTTTTTAATTTGTTGTCATTTGTCAAAGTTTTTATTTAATAAAACAAAAGCTCTAACCAAATTTAAAAATTTAATTTAAACTGAGAGGATACCTGTGTTTATGACAGGACACCTATGTTCTTGTAAAATGGTTGTGGATTGGAGTTTTATTTAGATGTTTTTGTTTTTTCATTTTCTGTTCACCTCTATTGATTCTTGGTATTTTTTTTATGCAGATGCAGTTAGAAAAAATTATCACACAGCGACGATTAGTCAACTGGAAAAGATCCTGTCAAAATGGCTGTCAGGTTCAATTGACAGGGATGGCCTCAAAAAAATTCGCGAGGAGAGACGTAGAAGTTTAGAAATTCCTGGAGAAGACATTTAATTTTCTTTTTCATAATAATTAATTATATAAAATGTAATGTTTGTTTTCATTAAAGTGTTTATCTTCATGTTTAAATTGTTTATTTTTCAATTAGAAGCTGTTGAGAATAGATTAATAAAAATTATTATTTATACTTCCGATTTGTAATGAGTTTATAAACATGTAGTTGAAGAATAATAGTGAGAATGTGTTCTAATCACTAAAGCGATTTTTTCATAAAAATCTGTTTAAAATCTATTTAAAAAATATATCACTATAGTGATATATTTAGCGACTATATATAGTGATCTTTTCATAAAATTTTCATAAAAATCTTTTTAAAATAAAATGGAATGTCAATATGTTTGAAATAAATAATAAAAACCATAAAAGTCATAATTATGACTTTCATGTCATATATAGATATATATGTAATTATAAAATAAGATATTTTGATATTTAAAATAAGATATTTCTGCATGGCATGCAGATTATGAATAATCAATAATTTGCCGTTCTCCAATATTATGCCAAGGTTTGGCCAGTGTTGGACATTTATTGGGCCGTGATTAGCCATTTTAAACCTATATTGGTCCAATATTGGAGCCATGGTTTATCCAGTAATCTGCCGATATTTGCCCAATAAAGGCCCAATTTGCGCTCCCCAATATTTGCCCAATAATGGTCCAATAAACTTGTGCTATCTGGGTTAGGACTTCTTGGGGCAACTAAAAAAAAAAAGTTAAAGGAGTTAGAAGAACATTTTTGTTATCAATAAATCCATTTGGCATTAAGTTGATATAAAAAAATTTACCACGATAATGTTAAGAATCAAACATTAAATTAAACATAAAAGATGAAATCCCTTTTAAGAACAAAACAGAACAACACCTAAATATTTTACTAGTTAAAGTATTAAAATTCACCTGGGGTCTTTCAGATTTTAAAGTCAGTCAATTTTAAATTTCAGATAATAAAGTCGGAGAAGAGCAGAGTTATCTCTATCAATTGAAGTAGTTAGAAGAACATTCTTGTTATCAATTACAATTTGAACCAATATTGATTCATTTTTAACGATTGTTTGTTATTTTCTTTAAAACGAATTTTAAAGCTCTTGCATATATGCCACCTTATGTCAAAGATGCTTTATGAAATTAGACAAGTTATTGTTTCAGTTAAGTTCATGTCATTTACAACGAAATCTAAAATATAAGATTAAGCTAACTTCAAGTTTTCTTGTATTAAATATGAACAAATATCAAATTTTTTTTATGTTTTAACTATACAAAAATATGAATTACATTTACAAAGTTTTATAATAGGTATTTTAAGATGTATTGATACTAAAACAAGTTTGTAACACTAATCTAGTCTCACTGAAATCAAATATTACAAACCGTTTAGAATAAAATACATATAATTTTTCGTTACATAAAATCGAATAAATCATCTTGTAAAAACCATTACTGCAACATTCATGCGGACATCTGCGGATTATAAACCAAATATTTATTGATAACGTATATATTGAACAATGTATTTTAAGTCTTAAATTATTGGACCACCTTTGACCACAAAAGAATTCAACTAGAGAAGTGAAATTTTAACTGAAAAAAGTACTTCAAATACGCCGTCATTTGAAATCATTTTATTCGACATAACTTACGTGCAAAATAATGCTGCAATAGCTCATTTGAAAGATAATAGTTGATTTAAATAAATTACGCAATAAAAAGAGAGGTTTAAAAATTAATATCAGAGTAAAATACCAAGTGTTCGCCATGCGATCTAGTCTTCACCTCTTGGTCACTAAAAATATGCAGAGCTAAAGCTAATTGCTGGAAAATGTCAAAATCGTATCTAAAAAAAACTCGGATCATCTCTTTATAACTGACAAAAATTAACGATCATTGCTTTAAAAATAAAAGGTACAGGATCCTATTGCAAAAAAAACTTTGCCCAAAAATACTTAATGCTTAACGACAAATTTTAGATAAGCTTTAGGATAATCACTCAAAAAACATATTATCTATAATTTTTTTGCATATTTTTTTCTCACACTGTTATTAGGATGCAGAAATATATTATAAACAAAGAATTAGTGGATGAATTTGAACGGGTTGGCGTGGATTGGTGGTGGCGAACACTGGAAGAAAAATAACCCCCTAGCTAGTATTCACCACCAAAAAAAGTTTAAATTTTTTTTTTCTTTATTGTAAAATATGAACAATTGCACACTTGTCAGTATGCGTATGGTTTAGTTTTATTTAAAAATAACTGTGTAATAAGCAGTTAAATATTTTCCAGTCTTCGCAAAACTCACTTTCTATTAGTTGCTAATTTTGATAATTTATAATTTTAACTATTTATACCTTACCTTTTTGTCTTTTTCAGAACATATATGAATAATTATATTTTAATTTAGATACTTTTTCCAGTTATATCATTAAATATGACGTAAGTTTTCAGCTTATAGAAACAGTTATTAGGTCTTCTACCCAGAAATTTATTTTTCCACCTTTTTTCGTATACTGTAAATCTATTAAAGTAAATACTAGAATGTTCCATGACGTCAAGTGGTTTAGGGTAATTGGTTTTTAATCAATAATTATTGTTAACGTGTTTATATGGTTATTAATTGTCAATGTGTTTATACAATTTATAATAATAACTATTGAGGATTGTAATTTAGTAGATATCGGGTCAAACGGTTTTACTATATAAATATTTAATAGAATTTGTAACGAGATAAAGGCTCTCATAAAGTACTTAAACATGAAACATGGTTAAAGGTTGCAGAGGGTCATAAAACAAAATGCAACTCCTATGTTACAAAAGAAACGTTCGCTAGTCTTTTTCTTTCAATGTATTCAAAATCAATGACTGGGGTGAAGATTAAAAGTAATTTTAAGAAATGTGGATTACAGCCACTTTATCCTGATGTTATTGATTACACAAAGTTAACCTTACAAGAGTAACATGCTGGGGATGAACGCCTTATTGAGGATGTCAATGGCTTTGTTGAAGTTTCAACCCAAGTAGAACCAATATTATATCTGAATGTAAGTACTCACTTGTCAATATTATATCTGAATGTAAGTACATTCAAATATAATATTGACAAGTAAGATACTTCTTCAAATAGGTTTCACTAAAGCACATGCATCTGTGTCATACATACCCCTGTAAGTGATAAATAATTTTTGTAAACATTTATTATATGCTCTTTAATTAATTGGTTTAACACATTGTAACATCTAAAGCCCCTGCTAAAACTATTTTTTTAAATATTTATGCAGAATTTTAAAAAGTTTTGTATTGGGTTGTCTCAGATTTTGTAATGGATTGTCTCAGATTTGACGTGTTTAAAACAAGCAAACAAAGAGACTGGTTTGATTTTGCGTTTGAACGAAATAGGCGATTGGAGACACAAACCAGCACATCTACAAATTCAAGTTCTCCCAAGAGCCAACCCTCTACTAGTGGAATTAATCAACATTATTCTTCTTCTGATAATTCAACAAATGATATCTCCTTTCAAACAAGAGAGGTCTAGTATTATTTCTGTCATGATCAACCATAGATGGTTTCCTTCGCCAAAAAAGCTCTAGGTTAGTCATGGGCATTTTTTAATTTTATTTTAATATTGATCTTATGTTATTTTGAACTTAGTGATATGTATGGTCATAAAAACATTTTTTTTTATCGTACAATTATAAACTGTTAGCTAAAGTTCGCACTGTTGCGCAAAAGCTTCAATCACCATCTGTTGTGACGTCAGATCAAGTTGTATCTATTCTGGCGGGAGTGGAAGAGAAAAAGAAACACCAAGAGCGCAAAGATTGAAAGAATGAATAAACGCTCGGCAACTGAGTCGGCAAAGAAATCAAAACCCCCAGTAAAAAAAAAAGTTATGCATACTAAGCCAATGCAAACTAAAGAAAAAAGTTTAAAACAGCATTTTATTCAGGTAAAAACAACTTCAAAGTGACTACTCTATGATTGAGCTGTTGTTTTATTAAATTAATAAAAAAATAGATAAAAACATAATATTTATTAATGTTATTTGCTCTTATTTTTTAAATGACACGCAATGATATGACCGGAGATTTCTAGTTTATTTGTAATGAAAGTGAAAAATAATGTATATAAAACTTATTATTGGAGGTCATTTGTTCTTTGAGCACCGTAAAGACCAACTCTCGATCTATAGGCTAAGACTAAAAGATTTATAACTTATAAAAATAAGAGCGAGAAATGAATATTTATATCGGACTAAATTCACGAAAGTGACGAACACTAGATGTTTTACCCTAGTTAGTAACACACAAAATTTTATCAAATTTAAAAAAAGGCTTTTATTTTACAGCGTAAAAGCATATTACATGATAATTATACAAAAATATATAAATTATATAAAAGCTGAAAGTTTAAGCTATAAAATGGTGTATAATAATTTAATTTTTGAGAATGTAATTTTTTTGCTTTTTTCCACTGTGCCCCTGGGTGATTGAATAACTTTAAGCTTTTACATCGTTTGAGCACTGTCCGGCTTTTCGAAATACTTTTAGCGTTTAATATATTAATTATTACAGTTTCTTAATATTGATTGTTTATGTGCTGGTTATTGGAGTGCTGTTAAAAAACAGTTGTAATGCTTTGCTTATTACTATAAAGTTTTCAGGCTTGGCGTTAAATAAAGTATGTTATAATCCTTCATAAGATTTTCATTAAAATACTATTTAAACTATTTGAAGTTAAGAGAGTAGGATTTTATATAGGATTTTATGAAGGATTTAATAAGGATTTTATGAAGGAAATAAATACAAATCTAATTATAGCTTGAACTACAGCTACTTAGAGTAGCTAAAACAACGCAAGCTTAAATTATTTAGTTAAACAATTATTTCTATTAAAATTATACATAACTCACTATAAAAGATTACAGTTTTATAGTCAGAAATTCTCCAGTTATTACAACTTAAAAAAATTAAAATTTATTTATCAAAACAATTTTGTTTATTTTTATATTTATTATATCAAAAATTATCTTGTTTTTAGTGAACTTAATATGAATATATTAAATTTACTAAAAACATATAACAAATTGAGGCGGAAATTTAAATATTGCTTTTAAAAACATTTTGTCACAAGGCATACAACAAAATTGAGGCGGATTTATAATAAATTTTAACTCATAAGATTTATTCGATTTATTTATTTATCAAATGGTTACTTAACAACTTTTATAGTGATTTAAACAAACACAAATCACAAATATTTAAATATTAAGTTCTTCTGTTCTTTTTTTTCGTAAGCTCGTTAATTTCCATAGCACGGACAGTATCTTCGGGAATTAAAACAGGGACAAGATGATTTGAACCTTTGCCACTTTGGTAAGTTATTTTCATGTTTGTTTCATTTATCTCTGTTAAATCTTCAGCACGTTGTTCATCTAACCATGCATCCTTTGCTGCTTCAAACCACTCGCGTAACAAAAGACGGGCAGGCTCACCGCCTCGTCTACCATTAAATAAAACAAGCCTTGTACATGCAGCATCACGCAGTTCAACGTAAGCGTGAAGATCCCATAAGACAAAGTTATCCTCTTTGTACTTTTTCATAATAGATATGGAATAATCACGTATCATTTGAACATCTGATTCAATTGGTAATTTTGATGGTTTCTTTAAACTAATGTTTCTGCGTTCATTTAAATCATGTTGCATCCCCAAATATTTCTTCTTTACGAAGTTGTAGAAGTACTAAAAAATCAGATATTGATTTAGCTGAATCATCATTATCTTGAGCCAAAAAGTTTCCGATACATTTTTTTGCACTGCTAGAAATTAAATAATATAAGGCAGCTTTTAACCTTGATTTTTGATTTTCAGAATACGTATCTGTATATGCTTCAATTGCAAGCTTCAAAGAACTAAAATTTTGTCGAAGAAACATATCGGCTGCATTGCAATAAATTGGTTTTACATCGTAGTTTAAAATGCGAGTATAGATGGCTTAATCGTCTCATATCATTTCGAACAGAATTTTGAACTTCACTTTTTTTGCTAAGTTTTCTTCTCACTTTCTCGTAAAGTAGTGACCCAATCATCAAAATTGTTCGGTCACTCTTCGCAATAATGCCAATAGGATCATCTCTAATTACTTGCAAAATTTCATTTTTGAAATTTTGAGTTAATCCTTCTTGTGATTTATCAGTAAAGATTTCAACCGGTACTGCACATTTTGAATAAGAAGAATCTTTTCCACATACATTCATATGACGAGAGTAATAAGATTTTGAATAAAAACCATGACACAATGAACACATAACTAGATTTTCACACTTTCGTTGACTCCGCTCTCTTTCGAAGTGAGGAACTTTTAAATCAATTTGTTTCAAATTAAAATTGCGAATACCATCTTTTTTAAAACATTGAAACAGCCTGTTACGCTCTATTTTGGGTTTTAGCAAAGCAGTTTTTACTTTTTCGTTAGTTTTGTGTTTTTTTGCGATATGTCTTGAAAGTCTTCGAAATGATTTACCACAGATAAAACATAATCTTTTAAGTATTCTAATTGAACCCTAGAAAATAAATAAAAAATTGATATCAGATTGTATTCATTTGTAAAACCATAATCAGTTTGCTAGCATTATTAAACTTACTTTTTTTACTTTATGATTACTTTTATTTACTTTCTCTTCGTTATTTAGTTCGTTTTTTTCATTCAAGTTGGTAAAGCATAAATTTTGGTCACTCAGTGTTGAAGACAAAAAGGTTTCAGGATCTTTTATTGAGTTCTATAGAAAAATTAGTAAAAGAGTTTTATCAAGTAGGAAAAACATGTTTACAAATATGTTTAAAAGTCAAACTAATATCTCAAAAAAAAATTTAAAAAATCCTACAACGATAAAAATTTATTTTATTTTTTACCTGAGATTCCGATATAGAATTACCGGTTCTGCTTATGTGACTCGACCCGGAATTTGTTAAAGTGTTGATAAAGTTCTAAATTAAAACAAACATTTATAAGTTGATATTGGTTAAAGAACGAGAAAACTTAAGATAAAGTTTGCCTTTTAACGAACAATTAATTCCATTTTCTACCTGAGCATCATCCGAATCACCATTAATGATACTACTCGCTTCACATAATTCAGGGTATGAAGATCTATTAACCGTATTCTATAATAACAACAAACTTTTTTTTTAGTAAGTTGAAAAACTTTTTGAATAATGCTAGTGAAAAAATAAAAACTTAGAGTGACGTAATAACATTAATTCCCTAAAATGCTAGTATAATTTTTAACCTGAGGTTCAGCCGATAAGCCATTAACAGTACTGCTAACAGGGGTTAATATAATGTTTGTTGAACTATTGATAAAATCCTGAAATAACAACAAAATTTAAAAAGATCATTTTGTTTTAAATATTGAAACAATTATACTAAAAACAAAATTTAAAATAAATGGCACTTATATAAAACAATTAAACAAAAAATACCTGAACAAAAGTGCTGACAACAAAGTCAACCGCATCACTCGTTTCCGTTAAAACCAAATTTGAATTATTTGCATTATTTTCCTGCTAAAAAAAAATTATGATAAATAAAAATGAGATTTTCTTTATTTAAATTTTTAAATGGATTTAGATAGCAACTAGAAAAAAATAATTTATGTAAAATAATATTATTTACGGAATGTTACACGGTGATTCAATACTTATGAAAGCTTGGGATTTTATTATGCGCATGCGTCTGTTACAAATACTCTGCTATCTAATTTTATATTTTGCGTGTTCAATTTGTATATCATAATTCAACCTTGTTTTCTGTTTTTAAAGACAATATTTTAATGGTTGCTAATATTTTGACTCATAAAATGAAATTTTACGTAAGTGAGTTAGTTTAAGCATAAAATCAATGTGAAAAATATATTTAAACATCCACTTTAATTAATTAACTTTTAACTGGAATATTACCTAAACTAACACTTTACATAGTCTATGTCATAGATGCTAATTATTGACGAAATAAAATTTTTATGGTATTTGGGTTAGTTTTTAATAAAAATATTGTTAATCGTCTCTCAAAAAATTTTAGTTTCTATAACCGATCATTTTTTTATGAAATATATTTTCATTTTTTAGTCAAGAGGTTTTTATAAAATCTTCATTTTGATGATGGCTGAAAAACATCAACAAAAATTACTGAGAGTATGCAGAATTTGTGGAAATTTGACTGGAAAAGACTCTATAAAAACCATCAGTAGGCGTGATAGAATTTATAATATTTTTAAAATAAATATTGCTGAAGATTGTTTAGATGTTCATCCAGCACAAATGTGTTTGAAATGCAATGCAACTATGGTGAATTATGAAAACCGAGGTAATAAAACTTTCAATGTTATACCAAAAATTTGGTTAAAATGTCAAGCAAATGAGTGTAATTGTGTATTTGGTAAAGCTGGTCGAAAACCAAAGCCAAATGTAGGAAGACCAGGAGCATTTAAAAGATGGACGCAAATAAACCTTAATCTGTTTCTAAAATCCTTACCCTTACCTTTGAACCAAGATCAGTATTCTGAATTAAATCTTGAGCTTAATCCTCATTTAACATGTATTTGTAAAGTTTGTGAAAAAATAATGCATCAACCAGTTATGATTAAAGATTGTCAGCATTCTTTTTGTAGCCGATGCATTGCATTGCTTATTAAAGGTAAACTAGAAAATGAAGCAAAATGTCCTATATGTTCAACCTGTATCATGGTTAATAACCTTTGCAGTTCTGTGCATGTATCAGAAATGATAAAACATTCATATATAGCATGCAAATTTTGTGAAAAAAAAATTCTTTTTAAAGACAAATATGAATGTCATGATTGCCAAAACGATCATTTAAAGAGAGAGCATAGTACAATCATTGATGATTTCTATAAAGTCAATAAATCAAGTGATATCTCTCGAAATATTGAAGCTGCAGTCGTGCAGGTCATTAAGCACAAACTTGAGCATTCGAAAACAACTACAATAGAATTTCCATCTGGTGGGCCAAGAGTAAGTATTCAAAAAAAAATTAAATTCGTTATGCAAAATTTTAAGGAAAAAATGAATTAGTCTAAAGTTTAAAATAAACATAATAATATAGATTATTGTTATGATATTTTTAATGTATAAATATATACTTTTTTTAAAGCCTCTTTGCTTAACTGTAACACCTAAAGCTTACAAGGAAAGTGCATCATGCAGTACAAGTACGCTTAAAAAAAGAAACAGACTTCTAATGGAGGAGGTTAGTCATCAGATTGGAATTTCTAAAGATTCACAAGTAATGCAAACTGCAGTTATGCTAAAATCATTTGATTATAATCAAAAGAGAAAAATTTTGGAAAATGCTAACGTTGGAGTTGTTGAATTTTCTGCAGAAGAATTGGTTGCCTTTAAAGCTGATGTGGGGATACCATGGAATAAACTAAAAACAATGTCTAGGTAAAATATTTTTTCAATTAGTTAAAGAAATTTCAATTATTAAAAAAGTTTACACATAAATGTATGTAAAGATGTGTTAAAGTGAATTTTTAATAATGTCTTATTAATGCTTTTATAATAAAAAAAATTAATTTGAGGAAAAAGTTTACTTACAAAATATTGTAGATGGTTGAATTCAAGAAATGTCCAGACTGCTTCTAACAGTAAACAAAGAGTTGTTGCAAATACCTGGGCAGGTAATGATCTTATTGTGTTGGATGAGAATTTTACATTTCAAAATGAAAATAATAAGTCTACTCTTGAAATCAAACATGCTCCCTGGGCATACATAGAAAATCTACCTTCAAATATTGAAAACCGGCTAAATGTTCTTCAAAGGTATAAAGTTTAATATATTTGCAAAGGTTATAAAGTTTAATATATTTTTTACTTAAACATATAAAGAGTCGAAGCTATTATTCTTTTTTTATTGTTTTTTTTTTAATTTTAAGTTTCAGGTTAATAAAACAAAATGGAATAAAGTGTGATGAAATCCACATAAAAATTGGTGGAGATTATGGAGGTGGTTCATTTAAAATGAGTTATCAAATAGTTAACCAAGATCAACCAAACTCAAAATCAAATAGTATTGTGTTCAGCACATTTGAAGCCAAAGACTATCGAACTAACCTTATAGTAGGACTGTCTCGTTACACATTGCAAGTTGATGAGATACAAAACATGATATGGCAGTAAGTTATAATGCCAATGATAAAAGCAATTATAGTTTATACAAAATTATAATCTTTTTATTTATTTAAATTGTTATTTTTTTATGCTTCTCTAAATATTAATAACTGATAATTAACAATTCAATTGTTATTTATCAGTTATTAATATTTAGAAATTGCAATGTTCGTGTCTTTATGTTTGGTGATTATGATTTTCTTTGCAGCGTATATGGAGTTACAGGAGCTATTGGTAAGTTTGCTCTGCTTTTATTACACTTATACAAAAAACCATTTTTTTTAGAAAGTAAATAAATCTTATCAAGAAAACTTAAGGACTTTAAAAACATCAAAAATCAATGAAAACCTTACTATACTGATACCATTTCTGTTATGCATAGGTCGGCATTGCTGTCTTTTTTGTGACATCACCAAAAAAGATGTCCAACTAGCTCCATTATGTAGAGAGCATGTTGTTTCACAAAGGTCTTTAAACTCCTTAAACAATGACTTTCATCGTTTTCAAAGTAATGGAGGAAATTTGAAAAATGCTAAATTATTCAACAATGTGATTAATGAAACTTTATTTAATATTCCTCTAGACCAGGTAATATAATTTAGCACTTCTGTTTTTTAATCTTTTTAGTACTCTTTGTTGGTTCAATCATGAGTTTAGTATTGGTAGTCTAATAAACCTTTGAAATTTTGTTAGGTTGCTGTACCTGCTTTACATATATCTTTGGGTACCTATTTAAAGTTTTTCAACATGTTTGAAGACGAATGCCACTTAATAGATATAAAGCTTGCTGGAGAACTTGCTTTAAAGAATAATATAATTGGTAAAGCTGATTTTGACAAATATGTTAACATGCATGTTCAATCCAATTTTGTAAAATGTGTTATTGAAGACTGTGACAATAAAATTGCACTTCTACAAGACACAATTTCTCTAAAGGTTATATGTGAGCCAGATAAAACAGAAGAAATTAGGAACATATATACACCAAGAATAGTTTACTATGATTTAATAAAAAACGACAAGGTATTTATTATTATGAAACTATGTTTTCAAAAATGTTTAATTAAGTTTAAAATGAAATTTTTGTTAAATAAAAATGTTATTAAAAATTTATATATGTATGCTTATATTTTAAAACTTTAAATATATATTTTTCTAGATAAAAGAATTAAGTTCATTAAATGAAGCAAACGTACTTGATAAAACTTCAGGTCCCTGCATTCAGCAACTTGATGAAGTGTTGAAGGCTAATAAAGTAGAAAGACAGGCTTATCATGGAAAATGCTTTGTTGGAAACCATGTTCACATAATGCTTAAGGTTTTTATTTAATAGTATATATTATTTAAATTTTTATGTGTTTTTTTATTAGGAACAGTTGTTCTGAAAAGCAGCAATTGAAAAACATTAGGTCACTGGGAAAAATCCTAAAGTGGCTTTCGAATTGTTCATATAAAACCTTTAATTTTTTTCTAATTTTTTGTTTTGAACTACCCGATCCTCGCAAATTAGAGGGGTTAGAGACACCCCTGCTTATTACATCCACTACAATTAAGCAGAAAAAGTAAATTGGTTATTGCAAGAAAAAAACTAATGCTTGTCGACAAAAACAAAAGTTATTAGAATTGATCAAAAATCCGCAGAAATCAGTTTAATCTCATGCAAAAGTGTTTTTTTTGTTGTTGTAAAATATTGAAAAATTATTTAATTTTATAAATATTTTTTTAGCCTCAGCCATTGTTAGATTTGTGCAATTCCATTCCAAAACTAATCTCAACTCTTGGTTTTATTGGCACCGATATTCATTTATTATCTGTTAAAGTGAGCCAGAATTTTAGGCAGTTATTTCATTATTATTCAAAATGTCATAAGCTCATGAACAGCTCGCAATCTTTTCAAGAGAATGATATTCAAGAATTAGGTAGGTTTTCTTTTTAAGCAGATTGATGATTGAGTTTAACACATTTTTGAGCTTATTGAAAAGTAAATTTTGCAAACGAGCATGATTGTCTTGATTGCTTTTAGGTAGATATTTGATTAGTATATTTAAAGGAAGTTGTGTAAAAGATTTTCAGTACTCAAATTATTTAATTTTAGACTTAGCAATCCGTACGCTTATGGAGTATTATCGGTTGACTTGGCCAAGTGCATCTGTAACTCCAAAGATGCATTTGCTTGAATCCCATGTAATTCAATTTATTCAGAAATGGGGATTAGGCATTGGCGTTTATGGGGAACAAGGCGGCGAAAGTTTACATGCCGAATTTAACAACCTTAATCGTTTGTTTTGGCATATGAAAGGCTGTAGTCGTTTAAAAAGCACGCTGAAAGAACATTATCTCAAACCATCCGAAAGCTAAAGCTATGAAACCAGAAATAAAAAAAAGAAAAAAAAATGTTTAGATCTTAAATTTTATTGTATACAAATTTGTATTGAAAATCCAATCTTTTAAAAAAAAGGTTTTCTAAGGAGTATATAATTCAGAAATGTATTATTATTTAAAAATAATAATAATGGCTCCCTATTCTGCACCATTACCGAAAACTAAAAAAAAATAATTGTACTTTAAGTTTTATAGTATGGAAGTATATATTGATATAATTAATACTGCTGTTGAAAATTTCCCGGATTTATAATCAAATAGTTTATAAGGTAGCATTGTGCATAAGAAATGTATTATCAGTAGAAACTACCGTAGAACCCCTTAAATTCAGACCCTGGATAAGTCGAACCCCTTAAATTCAGACCTGGATAAGTCAGATATTTAATTTCCTTTGAACATTCTATAAATACTGAGAGCTTCGTTTAAGGACATTCGCTAAGTCGGACTATTATCTATTATCGAACTTCATCTATTTCCCTTGAGAGTCCGACTTAACAAGGTTCGTATTTATATTTGTGTTTAAAAGTTATCGGAGGGACATTTTTTAGTTTTTTAATGAAAAATTACAATAGAAAAATGTTGCATGAAGTTTAAGTATTTTTAAATCAATATTTTCTATGCATTACAACACTAAGTCTTGCATATTTATAGTTTAATTAATACGTTACACAATTAAACGTAAATTTTCTAGTTAATATCTTGAATATCATAAATCTTATAAGTTGTTACTCAATAAAATATGACATTACCTATGTCTACAAGTTAAGGGCAAACATTAGAATTTCCATAACTGTGGAATCTCTTACACATTTTAAAGTAAATGATTACAAGTGTTATCTCATAAATTATAAATACATGTATCTCTTAACATGTTTATAATTACTTAGTTAGAATTGAATAATACAACACCAGACTTTGTACAATTTTAGGTTTTTATAGTGGTAAGAAATTTTTTCAGAACGCACAAAAAGGTATAGAATATATACATAGCTTGCCGTAAAATCATTTTATTTTAGTTAAAAAAATGATCGGTTAAAACAGAGCATACAGATTTTTTTTGCTTTTATTACAGAATTTGAATCAATTAAACTTTTTGGCCAAAAAATTTTCAAACAAAAGATATTCTATAGGTTGTATGACAGATGTTTAGTTTTTAAACTTAAAAAACCTTTAATTTTGAACTGAGATATTTTCTTTGTTTACAAACATTCTTATTTATTTTCACGATTTAGGTTAAACACTTAAGGATATAAAATTCCAAAAATTTGTTGTGCTTACTTATTCATGTGAAATTTGTACCTCATTAATAACAAATAAAAAAACAAATTTTCATTATTTGCCGAAAAATCTAATCGCCATTTTTTTTGTAACTTTATCAAACGTAACTTATGCGCATGCTCACAATAAAATAACAGGCTTAAATCGCCGTGGTTAGAGGCTTGGTGTTAAAGTAACCATTCGTCTTATGATTATAAACAAAAAAAGTAATAATAATAATTTCAGATACCAACGGAATTTTTTATACATAATAATATTACCTTAATAAAATTTTTAATAACTTAAAATAATAACTAAACAAATTTGTTTTACGAAGATTTTTGCAATATTTCAATTAATCATTGCCGTGGATAGTGAGTCAAAGACAAATGAGTTGTTTTTCATCTAAAGCTCTTGTGAACCCTTTATATTTATGCATGTTTTAAATTAAAAACTTTAAGGATCATACAGAACGAAGTTTTTGGTGCGGAAGTAAAAAGTATTTTTAATTTATATCATAATGTTGAAAACTTTTTATTTTAATAAAGCTTTCTTTAAAATATTCCTGAGTAAAACTGGTTTAATATAAATTTTTATTTGGTAGTCATTTGTAAATGAGTTTTCAAATCTGAAAATATTTTTCTGCAAAATACTTGGGTAAGTCGCATTAAGTTAATTTAAATGTATTTACTACTTTTTGTCAAATTTTAATCAGGTTGAGACATATATTTTCGGTTATATACGATATTAAAAATTTACATTGGCAGCCAAAATATATCATGATGAAAATTTCATGTTAATTTATTGTTTAAAATATAGTTAAAACTTTTCAAATTTCTTATTCGATTAAATCTTATTTAAGCGAACAAGAAATTTGAATTTTATAGTTTTAAAAAATAAAAAGTTTTCTTAAATGATGCACATTCTGAAAACTAAAAGTAGATATTTACAAAAAATATATTTGCAAACAAAAGCAAGATTTAGAATTTCTATATATAACTTAAATTCAATTTTTGTAAACTATATATAACTTTTATAAATTCAATTTTTGTAAACTATATATAACTTAAATTCAATTTTTGTAAACTAACTTTTTCTTTTTTCTTCTTTAAACTTCTGGTACAATATCTTTTCCTTCATAAAATAAAAAAGTTAACTGTTATAAAATTTCTATCAACTTGACTACAAAGTATGCTTTAAGAAAATAACGCTATTTCATAAATCAAATGTAAATCAAACTATTTATATTAAATGTATTTTATCTGAAAATTATAAATATTATATTATAGAATTTTATAGAATAAAGTTCTATTTAAATAGTACAAAATAAACTAATACAAAAAAAATTAACTTACATCTGAGTGCCAGTCAAGGTTATTTTCTCCGTAACAATAGGTTATTTCTTCAAATTTTTCTATTTTTCTTATTGAGAAGAGGCAAAGAAATGGGACATTCTTTATGGTTAACTTTTCCATTTTACAGTTAGGAAAGTATTTAGAATCATTAACTAGCCTACCAAAAGAACCATCATCTTTGGTTGCATCAATACTAAATATTTTAAGATTAAAAAAAAATTTAATAAATTCGAGTTTGATTAGTTTTATTTTAGATGACTATAAAAATCTCCATATATTTGGGCCAATGTTGATATTTAAAGTAAATAAATATCTTTTAGTTAAGTCAACAAACTAAAACCAAAATATTATACGTAAGTTGTATTTGTTACTAAACAAATTTTACCAATATGCTTCATTGTTGTGCTTGAAACTAAATACATACGACCCAAAGCCTTCATTTTCATAAATTTCTTCAAGCTCTTTCATTTCATTCTTTTTTTTTAAGACTCCTTGGTAAACAGCAACAAATTCACCCTTGCCTATTTCTGTTGTTGTAAATACTCCAAACCCTAATTTTTTTGTAAAAATGCGTATTTTTAGAAATAGTTTTAAAATAAATTTATATCGATGATAATTATTAGTAGTTTAATTAGAAAAATATGTATTATACTCCAAAGAATTATATTGTTATTTCATAAATCAAATATATAGCTTTCTTCGCAAGCTTACCTTTGTAATCATTTATAATTTTTTTTTCAAGATTTTCAGGGTCAGATTTACTCTGGTAAAACTTTTCTGCTTTTTCATTTTGAAAGCAGCGTGTCTTTTTCTGAGTTAACTTTAACAAACAAAAACACAACTTATTAAAAAATAAATATATTTTAATCTATATTATTAATTATATCTAGTTATTACTTCTTTGTTTTACAAAATCGCGTACTAATTTTATTTTGCTGTTTTTTAAAAGAGTAATCAAGTAACTTAAAGCATATATAGCATATAAACTTAAAGCATATATATAAGCATTTACTTTCTTTGATGAATCCAAATTTTCAGACTAATTTCAAATAAAACTTAAATAGAATTTAAAAATACCCAACACATATGAGTTAACTTTCTTTAAATAAAGAAAAATTGTTCCATACTATTTTGTTATTCATTTTAACCTTGTTATTGAAAAAAATTGTTTTGTTAATTATATATATATATTTTTTTATTACACGGGTTCTAAAAAATACGTTTATTGAGCGTTCAAAAAACGTCTGAAACGTTCAACAGACTTTCAAAACATGTTTAAAAGAAATCTTTTTTACGTCCCGTGCCCACTGGGTATTGCTTCTAGTTAATAATAAAAGATAAGAAAGTAGTCAAAGTTTTAATATTGCAAACGTTTAAAGTTCTATAGTTTATGCTAATGTCATTTTATTTTGAAATAAAACTCCCTTTTTTTTTGAATCAAGTTGGGCTATGAATTCCAGTTAAAAAAAATGAAATCTTTTTTTAATTCCAGTTAAAAAGGAATACTTTTCTTTATTACAGTTTTGTTCCAAGAATGAAGTCTTATTTTTAAATAATAATCAAATTTTTTTAAACATTATTTTCGTGAATTCAAGTTTAAATATTTCCAAAAATATTGCTCATGAAAAAATATGATGGTTAAAATAGCTGTTTTACTAATATTACCTTTTTTTCATACCTGCCTACGTTCGTTGAGTGGATAGTTTTTTGCTTCTTGTTTTGGTTTTATTGCTTGTTTGCTTCTTCTATCTTTATTTAGGGTTTTTAAAATCTGAAAAAAAAAAGTTATTTTATTTTCATCTTTAAATGTTAAATCTATTGAAATTTTGATATTACTTGATACTCGACTTACCTTATCAATATCTTTTCTGACTTCTGGATTTTTGTCCCAGGCATTGCAAATCATTTTAAAAACCCAAGTTTCATCATTAAATGTGTAAAACTGGTTTAAGTCATTTATATTAGGTCGTTTATCTCGACTCAGAGCTTCTATTAGGAGAGAATCATTGAGTATAGGTATTATTTTTACCCAAGGGCTTTCATATCCAGAAAGAACTTCGTAAGCTGACATTGACCAGGAATAAATGTCTGACTTAAAAGATGGAGATTTAACTTCTTGTTTGCAGATTTCAGGTGCTGTATAAGCTAAAGTCATTCCTAATAAAAAAGGTTTATTTGTCAGGGTGGCATGAATAGTTTCTTGTATTAAGGATAGGTCATCAAAATCAGTTAATTTGACGCATAGTTTGTTTAAAGTTCCAGTGACCAAAAGATTAGATGGTTTAAAGTCTGTGTGTACAATTCCAAAATGATGTAAAGTTTTTAAACCTAAGGTAGCTTGTTTGATAATGTCTAATCTCTCGTTTAATACATAATGATCATTTTCATTAAAAATTTTTATCATTTGGGATACATTGTTTACACATTCATCTCCAACATTTACTCCGCAGAAGTCAAATATTAAAGCTGATGGTCGCAATGAGTATCCTCTAAACACTACGAGGTGAGGGCAAACTAGTTTGCGTAGTTTATCTGCAACCTGTAGTGTTTTCTTCTTAGATAAAGAATGTTTAAAGATTTTTACAGCCACCGGATCACCTTTTAGCTCATATTTAAAAATAGATGCAGATGTCCCTTCACCTATTTTTGTACAAAAAATCAGTGAAATATCTGTTGAAAAATCTTTTACTTTATTTTCTAGTTCTGACAATGATTTTAAAGAGAATGTAGCCATTACCTATAATTGAAATAATACTAATAAAATTTTTATCTCTTTAATTATTTTCCTAATCTCATACTAACTTCCTTATTACGACATATATTTGGCAACTTTTATAATTATTTATTTCTTAAAATATAATAGAGTTAATTGACATATGAACTTTATTAGATGTTTAAACTCTGAATAAAACAGCAAGTTCGCTTCAATACTCTAGTTTGAAAGCCAACATTTTTTTATATTTATTTATACTTATTTTTATATTTTAAAATAACTATAAGTTTAAACAATCAAGATATTTTTGTAAAATATCTGATCTGCAAGATAATTAATAAAACCAAACGAATCTTTTTACATTCGCTTTCTAAAAAAGCTATTTATCTCAAAATTTGCCTAAAATATTTATTGACAAAGTTAAAATCAAAAAAGATTTTGTTACTAAATTTTTAGGAGTGGTTCTCGATGAGAACTTTACATGAAAACCACATATTGACTATATTTGCTCAAAAATATCTAAAAGTAATGGAGTCTTATATAAATCCAGATTATATTTAAACAAAAAGAACCCTAACCCAACTTTATTACTCATTTTTTCACACTCACATAAATTATGCTAATTTAGCACCAAAAAAAAATTTTACAATGCCTTTATTGCCGTCAGAAGCAGTGGGGAAACTAACATATCGTAAAACCCGCAATGCGAGGGAGCCCTAAGCTGTAGGAGATCCAAAATTTTATATATTATTTATTATCCATTTTAAATTTTTGAGCACGCCCATGGAACTGCTAAATTTTTAATCTATTAAATTCAGAATGAATTTATTCATTGTATTGCTACACGTTTAAAGACAATGCTAACCAACTGTATTAACAATGCCTCTTTTTATACATTGATACCACGCTAGACAAAAAAAAAGACTAACTAAATCAAGTACTTAGATATATTGAAATAATAAAAAATGAAAAAGATGAACCAACAATAATTGAAATTAGGGAAGTTTTTTTGGGTTTTGCAAAAGTACACAACTACACAGCTCTTGGATTATATAAAGCAGGGATGTGGAGTCCCAAAAGGACTCCGGCTTTATATATCTACTTTTTCCAAGTCTGTAGTGTCTAGAGGCTCTAAACATGTTTGTTGACTTATGATCTGCTATAAGAAAAATATTCATGAGATTTAATGGTTTAAAACTTATTGTTTTTAAGCCCGGAGTCGATGCTGCCATTGTACCTAAGGACTCCAGGTTCACAAAATGATTGTTCCTCTAACCTGAAAGTCTTAATTTTTTTTCTATTAGTAGTTCATAAACTTATTTATATTTTTATAGCTACTGGATACCAAAAATAAAAATGAAGTAATCTTTTTGTGACTTTCATATCCGGAGTCCTTTTTGGGACTCCGCATCCCTGATTTAATGGTTCTTTATATTATAAAGAAACATTAAATCTGCTTGAAAAGAATATCAAGACATTAAACAAATGTAGAGGACAAGATAATAAAAAATTATTTACGCAGTTCTACAGACAAAGAACATTTGCATAACCTATCTATATTAGAAATCGAAGCAAAAACAGCCAACACCATGGAAATCAAATACGTGATTACAGATTTTGCCAATTTAAAATCAAGGAGCATTGATTTGCAATTTTAAATAAACTGCAATTTATTTGTTTAATTTCAGTTGTGTAACAGTTTTTTCAATAAATAAATTTAGATAAAAATTATTACTTTTTTTTGTGGTAAATAGTATTTTGCGAGGGGGTCCAAAATTTGAAATTCCGCCACTGGTCAGAAGCATGCTATCCGCTTTATTAATTTTACGGTTTGTTTTACTTATTCCAAATTGTTATTTATGGAGATAAACTTATTTAATATTTACGAGCACAATGTTTATAACGTGTTATGCTTTACTTACATGTGGAAAAACAATTTAACTTTACCTATCTTTAAAATTTTATTTCTCTAAACCCAGTATACTTAGAAACAAAAATTTTGTATATGAACCAATTTGTAGAACAAAGTTTAACTATTTTTGCACTACATTTCGAGCACCATATAACTATTTTTGATATATCCAATACTTTTTTCCCGATCTTTAAAAACAAACTTAAAAGTTTTATTCTATTTATTGATGACGTATTTAAATTCTTTTTATAATAACCACGTGTGCGTCTTTTTTACTTTTCTTATGATGTGGAAAACATTTTAAATTTGATCGAAAAAAACATGTTTTTTTAGATATTTATAGTTTAAGCACTTTGTAAAACATGTTTTTTTAGATATTTATAGTTTAAGCACTTTGTAAAAGTTCTAGCTTTTTGATATATTATCACGTCTAAATTAAGGACGTTTTTTAATTTTATTTAAAACAATTCGATTGAGCAAAATCCTAAAGAAGTTCAAAATGTTACTCCTAAATTCTGTATAAATAAAAAAAAGCTCGAAGAAATTTTAATTTAAAATCCAATAAGAAGAAGAGTTGTATTAAATCTATTTGTATAAAGCAAAGATAAGTTTTTATTTATTTCATTTTATTTAAAACATAAATTACAGATTGTCAAATATAAGGTTTTTACAATTTTTATAAAGTTTTTACAAATTTTTCAGTTTTTTAATTCGACGTAAGAATCGTCTATAAACTACGTCATGCACTAATGGAGTGGGGAGGGGCGAAGGTTTTCAAAAAAATCAAAAGTTTTTTCTCCCAGAGATTTAAGTTAAATAAAAAATCAAAATAGCGTTTAATTTAATATAAATTGCCTTGTAAAAGAGCTTAAGTTCTCTTCTTTTTTTCAAACAAATTTAGCATTGCGTAATTTATGAACGGTTTCTTAACTGAAGTTCAACATTTACCGTTTCTTTACGTCATTTTTATGTCATTCTGTAAAATAGATTTTTTCTAAACAGTGCGCAATCTGGCTTTATTATATAGCCTTATGTTAAATTTACGACAAGGAGCGAGTAGTATCAGTAGACGTATCTGACTTAATCTTTTGAATCGTTCGCATTCTGATTGTTTTAGTTTTGCTTATAGCAAAGGTTCGTATCTGTTATTATATTTTTGAACCATAAAGTTAATCAGTTAATTAACTATTTTAATATTTGTTTTTAATCGCTAAGTTGTCGAGAAGTTAATTGCAATACTTATTTGCCGTTATTACTTTTTGCAGTTTGTTTTTTTATATAGTTGTAAAAGTTATTATATATTTTGATTATAACTTAATAGGATTAAATATTAAGATTATTAAAGGGTTAACAACTTAAAATCAAGTGATTATATATTGTTATAGTTACATTGTTATATTTATATTGTTATAGTAAACATACGTTGGCTTTTCTTTAAAATTTATAACATCAATTGAAACAAATTAGATGTAACAGGTCAATTAGATTTTAGTAAGCAATGCCTTTATACTTTTTTTAATTGATTATAACTTTTTTAAACCATAGTTTTTCGGATTATATATTTATACATAAGTAATTACTACTTAAATTTCAAGCATAATATTTTAGTAAGAAATAAATAATATAAATACCGATTCAGGTATTTATATTATTTATTTCAGATTCAGATAAATACCGATTCATCATTATTATTCAGTTAAATTATTGTAAATTTTAGTAATTTAGTAATAGTTAAGCATTGAAGTAATATTTTTTATTCTTGGTTATTTAATTTAAAGTGTTTTTATTATCATTTTAGAGGATCAATTTAAGCGGAATGTCTGCCTTATTAGAGAATTTATTAAAGAATTAGAGAATGTTAACAAAAAAATTCAGATATTCAGAAAATCATTGTAAATTGCTCTAACAAAGTAACTTGTACATATTGTCTATTCTATTAGGATTGAAAACCATTATTGTAATTTTATTTGTTTGACTTTTTTTTTTAATCCTTCTGATACAGCGTCTTTGCCAGATTATTTTAAAATCAAGGAAGAGTTAAGGAAATTGAATTGAATTTTAAAAAAATTAGGGAATATGGCACTCCATTGAACTTACATAACTTAATTAAGTTGTAAGTCATACACATTGTTTTATGAACTTCTCTTGACTTACATTTGACTACATAAGTTGTAATTGAAAAGCATTTTTCTAAAGGAATTGAAGTATGATTTTTTCTAAAGTTGAGTTTTGATAACTTAAATTTAAATCAGGTGATCAGGGAAGCACACCTTAAAATATTGTCTAACATCCCCTAATTAAAGTTTTAGTAACTTTAATTAGGGAGATCTTGTAAATGATAAAAAAAATCATTTTTAGGTATCAGCAAACACTCTGAGATTTTGTCAATATTTTTGTTATTAAGCATTTAAAAAGATTTGACTTTTTAGTACTGTAAATAAAGTTACTAGTGCTTCAGTATTTTTGTTACAAAATTTTTTAGACTTCTTAGAACTAATGGCAGATCTGTATTTCAAGCTCTTAATAGTAAGTCTGTAAAGAGGTCTTTAACAAAACAAATAATAAAACCCTGCCCCTTAGAGTTAGGCTCAGGGTTTAGTCTGGGTATGGCTTTCAATTTAAAAAAAATTTCTTTGTTGGGTTCAGGGTTGTGAAGTTGTAAATAAAAGTTTTTTTTTGGTTTCAAATTTTTTTTTTTTAATGTTTATAATGAAACAACTTTTTACTCAAATGGTATTATAATAAGTTATCAAAACTTGCCATAACAATATTGATATATATTTGTCTCATATATAAGTATAAGCTGTATAGAAAAACTATAAACAGCTGTAAGAATAATCTATTCATATTTCTGCACTGGTTTTTTAACGAGTGTCTTTTTTGTTTTATTGTGTTTACCTAAATTTTGTGTTTGCCTTATATTATTACATTTATGTCGCAAAAAAGTGTTGTTATTAAGCAAAATTACTTTTAAGTTACTTAATTTTTAAAGTTGGGGTTTAAAGTTACTTAATTAATATTAAGCAAAAGAACTTTTTTGTGTTATTTATAAACTTTATAAATATTTAATTTTTTATGCAGTACATACAATTTATTTTGTAACTTATAATAAATAAGAAAAAGAAAAGTCATTAAATAAAATGTACTTAATGCACATTGATATTAGTAATGTTAGAAAGTATTAGTAATAATAAAAAAGATGTTTATATAAATTAAAGATATGTAACAATGTAAGGAGTGCTTTGTAATTATTGCTCCTAAAATAATAAGATTATTATAAGGCTTAGAAAAGTAATAGCTAATATGTTATGTTTAATTAAAAGAATTAGAATTTGAAAATGTTTTTTATTTATTTAGGTTTGGCTGTTTTTGGGCGCACTTTGTCATGGTGTCTGCTATTAATTCTAACGCTATTACCTACATATAAAAGCACAAATAAACAAAATTACATTAGCTTCTTTTGTATTATATATTTCACACTTTATTTGTTATTCATCAATTACTAATCATTTGAAACAGATAGCCAACTACAGTTAATTATGTTATTAATGTTCTCCCAGACTTATATGCAAAATTAATAACATTTTATCACAAAGATTTTTATTATTACTGTTAATATTTATTAGAAATGAAATTGAGTTCAAACTAATTTTTTTTTGTAAAATTAAACCTGAATTAAATTAAAGTTGCCTTGTTAAACTCAGGGACCTCTGACATTTTATACAAACGCTTTTTCGCTAAAGCCGCATGCTGTTTAGCCAAAATTATTTTTTGCTTGACTAATTGATAAATAAACTTGTAAGATTATTTGATAAATTAACTTGTAAAATTCGCTTGTAAGAGCGTTTGTAATAAATTTCCGTCTAAAATCCAAGGTCAAAAATTTATATCAAACTGCTTTTCACCGTGTAACTCGAGCTGTATAAAATAGCCGCATGAGTTATAATTTTATCGAAGGTAAAATTGTAAATAGTTTATAATTGTAATAGTTAAAATTGTAATAGTTTATAATTTTATCAAAGATTAAATCATAAACTAGTATTTACGTAGTTGAGTCGTTCTCTAAAGCGTATTGAAAAAAAATCATAAGATTGTGGAGTCATAAATAATTTCTAAAGATATTAAAATAATATGTATAATCAAATGTATACTGCAAACAATTTTTACCTTGCGATGAAGAGTGATTCTTTTCTTTAAATGAATGAACTTTTAATTCTCGACTTTAAATGAAGTTTTCGCACAAGCAACTATTTATCTAGAACGGCGCAAAATCTTCGAAGTTCGAATTTTTCTTGTAATATTATCTAGAAGTTTCCTTGTCGTATTTATAATGTCATCTTCGCCACATTCTTCCTCAAAGGAATATCTAGAAGTTTCCTTTTAAAATTCATGACGTCATCGCTCTTTATTCTTAAAAGTAATATCTAGAAGTTTTAAATTTATGATGTCAGTAAAACGAGTGCTTACTTCAGTCTTATTATTTCAGCTTACAACTAATTTGTTTTATCTGTGGATAATAGATCTTTTAAAAAAATCTATACCTTTTTCGGAAATTCTTTCTAGAAACTATATTTATAATTTATCTAATCTCTTGCCTGCAATAAAATGCTGTTCTACTGCTAAAATGAAATCGAAGTAAACATGCAGACTCTTTATAACGACTTTTATTGTTAAAATAAATTTTTTTTGAAAAAAAGTTTTTCAAGAGTTCCTTTTTAAATAATGATGTCGTTTAAGCAGTCCATCTCCTTTTTTTTTTTGAATTTTATGTAATGTTCATAATTTAAACATTTTGAGCTTTAATATTTAGTTATGATTATTTATCAATCTTGTTGTGGAACATTGTTATGTGGAAGACTAAGATAAACTATATTCAACAGATAAACTATATTCAATCAAAAATTGCCAGAACTGTAATGTATCGAGTCCGCCAATATATGTGAATAATTCAAGTCTCAAATTGATATGTTTTGGGCTGATTCACTGTTTTATTAACTATGCTAATATATCATGGGCAAGTACACATAAAACGAAACTTGAAAAAATTTATAAGCTACAAAAACACGCTTGCCGAATCATATACTCTAAACATAAACGTGAACATGCAAAACCTCTTATTAAAGATATGAATATGATGGATATATTTGAAATAAATATCTTCCAGCATCAAATTTTTATGTATAGATACTACAACAATTTTTTACCATTAAATTTAGATGATAAGTTCGAAATAAAGCTAAATGAATAGTATTATCTAAGATTAAATAGAAACATTAACTATAAATTGCCTCGGAAATGTAACAAACTCTCAGAATACTGTATATCTTATCGAGGACCTAAATTGGAATGAATGTGAAAAGGATTTTAAGTTTACGGTGAAGTCCTTAAGTTCATTTAAGTTTCAAGCATGAAAAAATTTTTTTTTAATGTAATGTTCTGAATAATAAAAAAATTATTTTGTATTTAAACTAATTAATTTTTTGTTTTTTTGACTATTATAATAGTCACATTTTAACGTAAAACCAAAAATTTTTGTTATCGGCGGATTTTATACTCACTCTTTAATTTTTTAACAAACGACTACACCAATTTTTTAATTTTTATAAACTACATTCTAATGTTTTCAAATCAAAATGTGTTCTAAATTCTTTTCTGATGCAGATTTTTAACTTTTTTTAAAATTTAGTTGATAATTTTTTGAAAACTAGACTTTTAAAAGCAAATTAAAGACAGACAAACTGAGTTCTTAATTTTTCAAAAATTAAATTTTTTTTTCAACTAATACAGCTCAAAATTTGATGCAGGTTTCTAATTTGCATTAATAATAAGTTTCTTAAAAAGTTTTTGCATAATATTTTCATTTTGAAACAGTTTTAAAAAAATGTTCATAGCAACGGGTGTAGCAATATCGAGTATGTACATTTTGTGTTGTTTTTCAGAATTACTGTTTCAAGATTAGGATTTATATACTAATTGCCACCTAATATTGTGTTTCTTTTATATGCAGACATACGATTTTTTTGTAATTTATTAAATCTTTATTATAGAGCAACGTAAATAAAAATGTGAAAAATCATATTTGAGTGTTTATTGAAACCGCATTATTTATATTGGTATGAAGCCTGTAGTTTAAATTTATTAAAAACTTAAAATGGCACCAGATCATTTTACTTTAGCTGGTTTTTATTATAAACAAGAAATTAGTAAATAATACAAAATAGATAAAAAGATATCACTATTTAAGACATAAAAGTTTTAGGGTTTTTTCGATTTCAACATTTATCAAAAGGCGGTAATTTAAATTTACACATTTGGAACAGTTTTGCAAAGTTACATAACTTCTTTGCTCATTCAAAAACTACAACTTCAAACACCTTTATCGTCTTTTCTTATTCCTAAAGAAAAATCAATTTAAAAAAATTATGAGAACAGCTTTGTTCCAACTTATTGGCATGATTTTTACCTAATAGTTAAAATATACTCTTATTTTTTTATTTATGATGACTACAACTATTAATAATAGTTGTATTATCATTAACTTCTTGCTTGTTAATTTTTCATTAATATCATCAAAGTAGGATTATAATAAAAAATAAACAAGCAAAAAGCTGTTTTCATTTGTTACCATAGCTACCATTTTACATATCTTCTTTATTGTTAATGTCAGTTATAACATTTACTATTTAGTTTTTTATTTTGGTTATATGTGTTATTTTAGTATTTAAGGGTAGTTGTCCCTTTAAAAATAACTTTACGGTAGATTATTTCTTTTTTTCGCATTTTTTTGTTAATAAGTTATCTTATATATATATCTTTACTCGTAATTATTTATACTATTATATTTTAGCTTTTAAGTTTTGATGAAAAATTAAAAAAATGTTTTAAAATGTAATGAAGAACAAACGAACAAACAAGCAACAAAAAATAAAATATTATACTAAATATAAAAAATATTATACAATATATAATCATAAGAAATGTAATACCAACATAGATAAACTAAAACATTATGTCGAATGTAATTACTTATTCAGTATAAGTTTCTTAGCAACTTCAAATTAGTAGTCATACTTTTAATCTCTTTTTCATGAAATCATTAGGAGAGCAGTTTAAGAGTTTTCTGACAAATTATGTAGAATCAATTCAAACGTAGAAATTACAAACTAATATCATCTAAATTAAAAACTAACAAGTATAAGGTATAATCAGTGGCCTGGCAACGGTGGAGTGATTGGGCGGCTCTATTTTAAAGGCAGCACATTTTTTTTAAATATTTTAAAACATATTTGTTTCGCATCCCGACCCGAAAACCACAACTCAGTATTTGACATTTTGTTTTAAAAAGCATCAAACTAGTTAATATAAAGCGAAATATAAATCTTCAATTTATTTTTTAAACTGCAACTACTTTGCAAATTGCATTTGTCTTTTTATCTAACCGAAATTAAACACAAAGTCAAAATTTGTATAAGTAAAAAAAGAGAATAGAACATACCGTAAAATTGGGACTTTGGCCCAAGTTGAATATTTTGTTTCAATAATATACTTAGTACCCTAAGGTATTTCGGTTATTTAGTCTTATTTATAACTTATAATTCTTCATGATATTCTTATAAACAGCACTTTGTTACGACCACCTAAAATTCGTATTATTCTAGTCGTGCAAACTTTTACGCCCCTATTAATACCTAGTAAAAGTATTTCAAAAGTATTCAAAAAAATAATTTTTAATTATGAGTCTTTATTCTATCATGTTTTGGAAGCTTTAAGGCTTATACTATTTTTGTAACTGGAGCTCAAAAAAAATAGGATGCCTTTGGCCTACTACCTGGGCTAACTTTTCCCAGGCCTAAAATACCAAATGTAGTATTAAAAAAATGTTATATAATAATTTTAATGATTATTTGTAAAGATTAGGATAGTTTATGTTTTGTCATAATAAAAATTCATATTTCGTATTAGAAGCTCAATACTAAATCCGTATTATTGTAAAAATTATATCAGTTCTTAGTTTGAATATGCCAAGAATTTAATAAAAAAAATCAGGTAAGCAGAAAGTCTGTAACCTGTACTTTATAACAGGTACACCATAACGCATTAAAAATTAAAAAACTGTTTATTAAATCAAAAACAACCAGCTTCAAAATACAAAATATCCATATTAGTATCAAAGATAAGGTTAAACACGCATATCTCAAAAAGCATGATGGATAGCCATTTATATCTACAAAAAAAAAATGTTTTTCTTTTGATATAAATAATTCCACGGCTTTTCTGTGGAATCATACGACTTTAGACGTATAGCAAAATACTATTTAGACAAAATGAACTTGTTGAATTTGTAAAAACTTACATAAAAATTATAAAAAAAATTTATAATTTTATGTAAGTTTTGTCACAAAATCATTCTTAAAACCTTTTAGTTAACCTTTGAATTTACTAAAGTTTTGAAAATGTACAAAATTTTGAATTTTTTTTTTTAACCTTAGCATTGCTATTTTTATAGATTCAATGCATCGTTTAGTTCCTTTTTACTGGGTTAAGGCAAAGTCACATTAACACGCGAGGTGAGTTTTGCCCACCATTTAAACCCTCTAAAAAATACTTAAAGTGGTTAATTTTCAGTTATGATACAGATAGTTTTAATTATCATATCTATGCACTTCTAACGGTGCTCGGTGTTTGAGGAAATAACTTTTGTGGTTTTTATGCACTCGACGTTAATGTGTAAAATCAGCCAAAGCCACCCTAGTTTACGTTGACTTATTAATTTACAAGAGTCTGAAAGTTAAATATCAAAAATTATATAAACTTCATCAGGTGTTGTGAATTCTGTTACATTTATTTGGAATTATGGAGCAGTTTCACTTTTTTTTTTTTCCTTAATCCATGCTAGGAAGTTTTGACTTCCGTCGCTGTCAAGCGCATAATCGAAACATGATATAGTGCAAATAGTGTTGTGAAAAAAAAAATTACTCAAAAATCCAATAGCTAAGGAGCATTTAATGAAAAAAAAACAGATGTACTAGGTCAAATGTTGAGGTACGTTGGTTGTTTTGTAATTATTTTAGTTTTTGGGTTTTCTCGGGTTGTTGAAGTCAGGACGACTCCCACAACTCGAGAAAACGCAATCAGAAAACAAATGTACTAGTTCAAATGCTGAGGTACCTTTGTTGCATTGCAATCATTTTAGTTTTTGCATTTTCTTGGGTTGTGAGAGTCAGAATCGGTCCTTCGGGAAATAAATGATACACACACCTAACTCAAACAAAAGAATTGATGCGATATCAAGCTAGATGCTCTAAAATTATTTTCAACAGAGAATAGGTATCAATTGGTTAATAAAGCAGTCTTTTATACAAAAGATTCGTATTACTTGTTACAAATAAAATCTTCAAGAAAATCGACTCATAAAGCACACACGTCAAAACTTATCTAAAATTTATCGATTATTCATTCACTGTTACACTACCTATTATAATATCAGTTAAGTAAGCACATGCTCACAAGCACATGCCCTAAAGAATATACATAATATAAAAGCAAGCGTGTGGTATAGTATACAATTTTGATAATAAATACGCCACACCTTTATTCATGCAAGTTGAAGTGTTTGATGCTCATTTATTAAACCACTTTCAAAACTTAGGATTAATGCAAAAAAATAGCACGCTCCTAAAATATTTTGAAAAGCAATTTTTTGTAATTGATCACAAATATTCAACTAAATACAATTTTAAAATTAAGATGATTTTATATTAAAAATATGACTTTTCTATCTTATTCAAAAAACCGCACCTATGGAATTAAATTCCAAAGAGAAAAATAAAACGTATGACATCAATACATAAAACCATTACTAATGATGAAGTAATTAAAAACTTTCTGTAATGCAACTATGTTACCGTTGTACGGAACAATTCTAGTACAATCTAGAATTAATTTTAACTTGAAATTAATTGATTTACGCTCTCATTTAAGTTAATAGTATTAATTCAAATAAAAATAATTGATTTCATTTTTATACCATAATTAACAAAAATAATTAGTACTAATAAGACTAATAGCTTCTTTATATACGTTTTACGATCACATTTACAAGACGATCATTTTGATAGTTAAAGTAAATATGAAATCGTAAATATAAGATCGTAATGTAAATGTGAAAATAAATTAATTATATGCTCATATTTTATATTTATATTTTATTTTATTTATATAATTTTTGTGAACTTCTTGTTTTTATTAGTTTTTTTTACTTTATTTCAGGTAATCGCCTTTTAATAGCGAATCACTAATTTTTCAAAACACCGGTCATTTGCAACGCTATGCGTTTTGGAATATTCATCTTTTTAACTATATTGAATAAATACAATTCTGAATGAAAAATATAAAATTTTCATTATAACGGTTTCTTTTCTACATAAAAATGATTGTTATATACTTAGACACCCTTATTCCGTGGAGTAGCTTCAAAACTTTGGCGATTCAGTAGAATTGTAACTGTAAATGTAACTTAGGGCTATCAAATATATTTCGTTAATAAAAATAAAACAGTTTTTTTACTTTTTCATTTCAGTTTCATAAATACTTACAAATAAATAAACCTAAAGAATTTTAATCAACAGATATATAAGAAATTAAAATTCTTTGTCGTTTTTAGTTTATTGAAATTAAGATTTTTTTTTATGTAACACTAGTAATTTGTAACACAGTCAAAATGTCTGAAATAAATGATTTTAAATGAAATAAATGATTATGAATTTTTCGGAAAGGAGGCAATTCTGATTTGATGAAAACTTATATCCAGGTAATATTATTTCAATGGTATAACTACGGATTGTTCATATTACTAACCAAAAAAATAAAAAAAATTGTTTTATAAAAATGCGAAAAACAATAATTGTGATCAACTGAGAATTCTTCATATATATATCAGAAACTTAAACTTAGTAATTTAGAAAATCTTCTTAATTTTTTAGAAGAAACTAATATTTTTTTAATATCATTTGTTTAACTAAATAACTAAAAAAGATTTAAATATTCGTATTTAAATCTTACTTACTTTGATTTAATTTCTCAAGAGAGATTCTCAAGAGATCAATAAACGCGGGAGTTCTAATTTATGCAAAAAAAAGTATTGCGCGTAATATTAAGAATGATTAAAGTATTTCTGACGTCGACAAATAAATTTCAATTCTTGAATTTCTAAACAATCAATGGCCAAAAAAATTTTTTTTTTCATATTTGTTGGTTATTGTACAGCTTTATATAACCAATAATAAAAATAATAATATAAACTTACAATGATAGAAAATAGAACAAATATAAACAAGGTAGCTGAAAGATGATCGCGAGGGTCTTGTGGTCAGAACCTTAAATAATCATTTAACAAGGAAAATAAACAAAATATAAATAAACTTTTACAAAATTGCAAGATAAATAGTCTATGTATCTGAAACAAGATCAAGAGGATCTTCTCATCAGAATTTTATACAGGAGTATTATAAATATAAATTTATAAGTTTATAAATTTATAACTTATAAACTTATAAATTAAACTTATAATTTTTAACTTATAAATTAAAAAGTATAAGAACAATAAATAAAAAAAGTAGGAATAAACTTCTATAAACGTAAACAGATATATAAGCAATAAAAAAGTAGACCAAAATATATTTTTAATTTTTATAACTAATAATAACTCAATCTATTATCTAATGAAAGAATGAGGTTTTTCAGTTTATTTTTAAAAAGGCAAAAAGTAATAGGTACTTCAAAATTAAAATTTGGCAAAATAGTTTTATTCCAAAAGTGCTCGATAGGTAATACAAAATTGATTAAAGTTTGTTTGACAAAAAGGTTCATTTAAAAAGTTAATATTTCTCAAAATGTATTTACTGATTTAAAAGTAAAAAGAAATTTGAAAACGGCTAGGGATAAGTTATTTATCCATATATATACAAAGCATAAAATATTAAATACATTTAACTCATATATAATTAGAATTCTCATTTCAATAAAATAATGCTTTGATTCGAAGCCAGGAATATGAGGATGTATTTTGAACAAAATCTTTTTGAAAAGGCATCCTTGAAAAGAAAAAGAATTTTATTGTAGGGGACTTTAATATGAATTGCCTCCGCTGTTCTACGGATTGTAAAGTTTAAAAAGTTTTGTAAGTGAATTTTTGAAATGGAAGCCATCCCTTTGATAAATTGCCCTACCAAAATCAGCTACTCTAATTAATAACATCCTAACAACTAATATTTTTTAACATTGACTTAAAGAAAGGTACCTTAAAAACATACTTATCTGACCATTTCTCCCCCTTTTTTTACCCTAAACTTTTATTTTAAAAGTATGACTAAAACAAACATAAACATAACATAAATGGTTTAAATGAACAAGTTAACATTAAATGCAAGCAAAACAAAATGAATTCTTTTACAACTGCTCTCCAAAAATCTTCTTTTTCTTTTTTCATTTTGCCGTTTGTTAAAAATTACAAAAAAGAAATTACAATAATAGAAAACCCTGGCCGGAGCAAGAAGAAGACAGACTTGTCTTATCATCGAGCCTTGTTACAAATATTATCCTTCAAGCATGTTTTTGTTTGCAATAAATTTTTTTGAGTTTGGTGTGTTAACCTTTTTACAAACTCATAAATACTGTATTATTTTTTTCTACAATATGCGTTAACTGGTTTATTTGCGTCGAAAAAATTGGCATAAGTGCGCTAAAAGAAATTCTTTCGGTGCACTTATGCCAATTAGCACTTATGCCAGTATGCACCTATGCCTGTTTTTAAAACTGCTCTGCGCTTATGAAAGTTCACACTTATGCCAATGTTTGCAAATTTTATTGGAGCACTTAGGCTATTTCGCACTAATGCGGATTCGCACTTATGAGAGTTTTCGCAACTGTTTCGCACTTATGTTAGAACTGCTGCTGTGCGCTTGCGCGCTCGACAGTGAAAATAAATAATTAAATTCAAAAAGTCTCGAAATTGTTCAGCAAGCTGTCTTGGGTAGATAAGATAGAGTCTTATAATACACTTTTATAACTCAGTTTTCAACCTATAGCTCAGCGTATGAAAGAATTTAAAATAGTAAAAAAAAATTTTTTTTTTTCAAACTCTTGCGACTAAGTTTAAGTTAGCATATCAAATATATACGAATAACATACATATACTTCCATTCTACTTTTATCATATTTTCTAAACAGTTTACAGTCAGTTTTTACACTTTGCCCCATCTGTGATCTTTAGCATTTTCCCCCAATTTTATTAATGCTTTTTTCTATTTTTATTAAACAAATACTCTTGAATAAGACAGGAAAAATAAAATAGTTTTAAAAATAAAATAATTTTTAAAAAAACCCATTGCAAAACCCATTGTTATCTAAATTAAACTTAAATAATTCTTTTAAATTTTGCAATGCAGTGTTATTTTATTCAAAAAATATCTGTTCTTATTATGCTGATTCATTTTATTTAATTTAACATTTGTTAGTATTTTAAAAAATCTGTGGATCAGGGAAAAATTTAAAAAGTAGATTATGTTTGTTTTGTTATATTTTGAGATTTTATCTTAAAATGTAATATAACATCCGAAAATGTTAAATTACTTGAAATAAAACTCAACAACAAACTTTTTTTCGAAGAGCATATGAACACTTTATGCAAATATGCCAGCAGAAAAGTAAACGCACTTTCAAGAATCGCATCATATATGTCTTTCGACCAATGTAAACTTATACTTTCTGCATTTATAACTTCAAATTCTTCATACTTCCCATTTATACGGATGTTTCACAGTAAGATACTAAATAAGCGCATAAATCGAATCCATAAGAGAGCTTTAAGAATTATCTACAGAGAATTTGAGTAATTCTCTGTTACTTATCTTAAAAGAAAAATGTTTTTACATAATTTGATTTTTTCATTTCTATTTTTAAATAAATTAAAAAAATTTCAAACAAATGTCTAAAACAAAAAGAGCAATTATAATTTTTTGAAACAAAACAATTGTATTTGCCGATTGAAAATAATTTACACTCGTAATTTATAAAAACAAATATTTACATGACTGGGGCTTGAAGAAGACAAAATTCATCTTATCATTAAGCCCCCCCCCCAAAAAAATGCATATTCATCAAATAAATGTTTTAACAAAATGCAAAAAATAAAATATATAACGTTTAAAATAGTTAGTAATTCAAAGAGTATTTATATTCAAGAACTGATTAGTAAAATAAGATGATATATAAGTATTATTATTACAAAAAGAATTTACAATAACTTTTTTTAATAAAAATTGAAATTATAAACTTTTACAATATTTTTAGTAATTAGTATTTCAAATAATAAAACTTAAAAAAATCGTTTGTAAATTCAAAACTTATAAGATAAGAAATACACTTACAATAGCAGACTATTGTTAAGAATATTAAATATAATATTAAAGAGTAATTAGTAGGTTAATTTTTGTTTTTGTTTGCTAGTTTAAAAAGCTTTTTAGAAGAACTTTAATTCATTTTCATGTATCATCAGTAATAGCTTAAGTTTTGTTTTAAACTGGTTTAAAGAATAATTAGATTTCAGCTCATTATTTAATATTGTATTCCACAGCTTAGGACCTCGGTTAGCAATTGAGAATTTGGTTGCTGAATAATGTGTTTTGGATTGAATGTAATTGTTTTTTGAAAATCTGGTAGGGTATATGTGGTTTATTTTTTCAAATAGTGAATTAAATAACATTGGTGATATTTTTTTATCAAGTTTAAACATGAAGATAAGAATATGGTAAAGGTTTAGTTTATATACATTTAGAATATTAAGTTTATTAAATAATGTTTGAGTGTGAGAGAAACGGTCTACGTTTGTAATTATCCTTATAGCCTGTTTTTGTTTACTAAACAGTTTTTTTACTTTTGTTGCGTTTGTGCTGCACCAAGCAACGTTTGCATAATTTAAGTAGCAATGAATTAAAGAAAAATATAAGTTTTTTAAACAAGATAGATTTAAAAACTGCTTGGCTTTATACATAACACCTATATTTTTTGATATTTTATTTTCAATTAGACCTATGTGGTCCCTCCAGGTTAAATTTTCATCCAGAACCACACCTAAAAATTTTATTGATTGCTCTCTTTTTAATAATGCGTTATCAATAAAAAGATCAGGAAGTTTTAATGGAATATCTTGTTTTTTATGAAGACGATGGAACAAAGTGTATTTGGATTTATTGATGTTCAAAGATAGTTTGTTTGATTTGAACCATTGGGTTAATTTTTCAAGTTCTTTGTTTACTGTTTGAAATAATTTACTGATATCTTTACTAGAATAAAACAAGTTTGTATCATCTGCAAACAAAATTAAGTTTAAAATGTTAGAAAATTTATATAAGTCGTTAATATAAACGAGAAATAAAAGAGGTCCTAAAATTGATCCTTGAGGAACACCACAGGTGATTGACTTATATTCTGTTTTTCCGCTATCATATGAAATAAACTGCTTTCTATTAGTCAAGTAACTATCAAACCAGGACAAATTAGTATTTATTATACCATAACTTTTCAGTTTGGATAGAAGGATTTGATGATTGACAGTGTCAAAAGCTTTACTTAAATCGATAAATACACCTAGGGTATATTTGTCTTCATCAAACCCTTTAAATATATCATGAACAAGGTGAGTGATTGCATGATCAGTTGAATGACCAGATTTAAATCCAAACTGTTTATGAAAAAGAATATTATTAACATTTAAAAAGGAATATAGTCTATTATACATAACCCGCTCTAATATTTTAGAAAGACAAGAAAGAATTGAGATTGGTCTATAATTCGTAACATCGGAAGGATCACCTGATTTTAACACTGGAATGACTTTTGCAATTTTTAGGTTATCTGGAAAAACGCCTTGTTTTAGAGATAAATTAAAAATATGTAGTAATGGAATTGTAATTTGTTTTATTGATTTGATAATGACATTACTACTTATATCATCAAATCCTAAACTTTTATTGGGTTTTAATAAAGAGACTGCGTCTAATAATTCTTTTTCTGTAAGTTTATAATTAGACATAACATTAAGGTTGGTTGAGGTTAAGTACGAACTAAAGTGTGATTGAGTAGTTGCTATATTAGATGATAAAGTAGGACCTATATTTACAAAAAACTGGTTAAGTGTTTCAGCGACTAAGGATTTATTTACAATTTGTTTGTTATTAAATTTAAGATTTAGAGGAAGTAAATTTCTGTATAAGCTTTTTTTTCCAATTACCTCCTTTTTTCCAATTACCTCCATAATTTGATAAAAAAACAAAAGAAAAAAGCAAAAAACGAAGTCTTATTTAATTTTGTTCTTTATAACTTGTGCGATTCATTATTGTGAGTTTTTAAACAAGCAGGACGAAATAGTATTTGGATAAATAATTTAAACAATTTAGCATTTCTTTAAAAAGTAAAAATAAAACGAAACGCACACGCAAATCGTATTGCAGAAATCAGTGGCGAAGCGAGGATCATTAAGACTTGCGACCAAAATAGAAAAAAGGCATTTTTATATAGTAAAATATATTTTTTTGATTAGAAAATAAGCCATTTTAAAAAAAAACGAGTTTTTTTTTGCTCTTTCTTTTTATGACGCTCCATAAATTGTTTGCGGCCTGGGTAGAAGTTCTTTTGACCCCCATCTCAATACGCAACTGTTATCAATTACTTACTTTAATTGTTTTTTTATAGTCAATTTTGTTGTTTTTTTTGTGTGTGCGTTTTTTGTGTTTTTTTAATACAATTTATTAATTTGATGTTGCTTGATACATACTTTGCCAATTATTGGTGATTTCTAGATATAAATCAATAAATCAATCAATCGATATATTCTAAATTACATGATTTTACAATTCAAGGATGTTTACAAATAGTATAATTACTAATGATGCGTAAACACCTAATAATAATGAAAAATAACATAATAATAAAATAATAACAACTCTAAAAATCATAACTATAATAATAAAAATAGTATTATTAACAATAAAAATAATGGTATTATTAAAAATAATGGTATTAATAAAAATAATGATATTAATAAAAATAAAGGTATTAATAATAATAACCTTAAATATAACATTGATAATTATAACAATGGTATATTTAAATATATATATATATATACTTATACATGAACACATAAATACATACATACATAAATACATACATACATACATACATACATACATACATACATAAATAAATACATACATACATACATACATACATACATACATACATACATACATACATACATACATACATACATACATACATACATACATACATACATACATACATACATACATACATACATACATACATACATACATACATACATACATACATACATACATACATACATACATACATACATACATACATTTTTTTATATATACATACATACATTTATATACATACATACATACATACATACATACATACATACATACATACATACATACATACATACATACATACATACATACATACATACATACATACATACATACATACATACATACATACATACATACATACATACATACATACATACATACATAGGGGAGAGTGGGGAGTAGTGGGACGGGGGAAAAGTGGGACAACCTGAAATTTCTAATTAGGAGTTGTGCCTAAATACTGTTATTTAATGTGAACAATTAAATTTCTTCCCCTCTATTTAGCAGAAATTGCTTTGTTTACCTGCGTGTGCTAGAAGCCCTAATTTTGAAATGTACCTTTAAAAAGTGTTTATATCGGGGTAAAGTGGGGCAGAAAAAAGGAATATTTATGCTGCTTCTTCCCGTCGTCATTTAATTATTTCGATTGGTGAAAGCTCTTGAACATTTTTATGTCGATTAGATGATTTTATGATATTATCAGTTTCTATTTAATATTTGCGTCAAAGTGTTGTTTTAAATTTATTTGTCCCACTTATACTCACACTTGTCCCACTTTACCCCAATGGCACGGTTTCTCTAAAAGCAAAAGTTTATATACTTAGTTATAATTGGTTGGAAACCTAACCTAATAAAAAAGATATTGCAAATACCCTAAAAAAATTTCACGTGTCCCACTTCTTTCCAATCTCATCAGTTTTAAAAGAATGAGGAAGATTGTTCCATGTATTGGTGCATGATGTTTAATTGATTCGCTGCCAAATTTTAGTGTCCTAGTATGTTCTACAAAGATCTTGTCGCATGAAGTAGATCTTAGGAAGTGAGAATGTTTGTTACATATTTGAAGGAAAAAGTTTTGAAGAAATTCGGATGTTTATCATGAGGATAATACTATACAAATAAATAATTTACAAAAAGTAATATTGTCGTTCAGCCTAAGAACTTTTGATAATTTATACAGCAGAGAAACATTGTCAAATAGGAAATTTTAAAAGTGAATAATTTTAAGGGCTTTGTTTCAAAGAAAGAAGAAAATCAGGATATACTGTGTCGAATGTTTTTTGCAGGTTATTTCTTAAAGTTTCTGTAAAATCAATTAGTGCATTTGTAGTAGAATGGTTACGTCTAAATCCGTAATGTAATTATGAAAGCAATTAAAGGTATCAAAAAAGTTTTCAGTCTTTTGTGTTGTATAGTTTTTTCAAATATTTTTCCAATGTTGGATAACAAAGAAATAGTTCTGTATTTAGATAGTTCAAGCTTCGACCCATTTTTGTGAATTGAAATAATGTTAGCAATCTTAAAAACGTCACGAAAAATTCATTTTTTAAATGAGTTATTAACCATTGTTGAGATTGGTTCAGATATAATTTTTGAAGATAGTTTAAGAAATGAAGTCGGAACACTATTAGGGCCAATGCTTTTCCTATTATTCATTGCGGAAATAATTGTTTCAATTTCTACTTTAGTTACAGGTGAAAGGAAAAATGAGTTAAAGTTTGGGATTTTAAAAAAATCGTTAAATTTATTATTTGAAGGTTCAATTTTTTCGGAAATATTCACTGATTTTATATTTAAAAACAATCATTAAATGAATTAGCAAGAGTTTTATTATCGATAATTAGGTTGTTATTGATCATAAGTTTAATAGACTGATTTTGTGTGAAACTATAGTTAATATTAATTATTTCTCTTATTCCTTTCCATGTATTTTTCATACTGTGTAAATTGTTTTTAATTGTAAATGCTTTTTTTTATTTCTATGTATGCTTTAAATAAATTAAATGTACTTTTATTTATTATAGTTGACGAATGAGAAATTTTGTGTAAAGTTTATCTTTTATTTTAATTGACTTCAAAATGCCTTGAGTTATTCACGGCTTACTTTTACATTTAATTTGTCTTTTTGTGAGAGGTTTTAATGGCGCATGTATATTAGGAATATTTTCAAAAATTTGCATGAATAATTTAACAGATTGATTAGGGTCGTGTTCTTCTTTCATTAATTGGGAACAAGGAATACTCCTAATATCATCTAAAAAAAGCATCATTGTTGAACCTATTGATAACACCTTCTGTATATCTGTTGTATATTTGGAGTGAAAACTTGGGATTTGTACAAATTGTGCTAAATAATCTGAGATGGAAATTATTAGGTTACCTGATATAATGTTGTTAGATTGAAAACTAATGAAAATGTTATCTTATAAAAGTTTTTGAATTTACATTGACTCTCGTTGGCATTGAAATGTAAGGAAAAAAAGTATTTGAGCACATATTATTAATGAAAAATGATATTTCAGGCGAGTTTTCATAATTAAGAAGATTAATGTTGAAGTCACCCATAAGCATAATATTTTTATTTTCATTTGTAAGTTTTTCCAATAAATTAAAAGGAAAATTTTTATTAAGATACCATTTGCAGTAACGTTTGTTTTTAAATTTTCTCACTATAATCTCTCTGTTTAAGATTCAATAACACCTCTACGAATTGGTACTTTCCTTTATTTATTTAGAAAAAGCCTTAAAATTCGCAATTGTTTATAGTAAAAAAATTTTAATTTTAGTACTAGATAAAACGTCAATGATACCTTTGCATTGTTCGTTCTTTTTGTTCAAATTCAAATACTTAAAAGCACAAGACTCGAGTTACAAAATAGTTGTTTTAATAACATTTCTTGTTGAACTAAATTTTCAATAGGGTTTTAGTAAAACTTTAAACAACGTTTTTGGAATACTTTTACACACAAAAAAAAAGTTATATGTTTGTAGCTTTTTTAAGGCTGTTAAAAGCAGTTTTCTAAAACATGTTTAAAACTTCACTTTAAGTAGATTTTAGTTGAAAAAATCTACCTAAAGTGAAAATATATATTAAATGTTTGAAAGTTTGCTTAAAACATGTTTAAAAATAAACTAGTAGTTGATTTATTTAAAAAACGTTTGAAAGTTCGCCTAAAGTGGATTTATTTAAAATATGTTTGAAACTTCGCTTAAAGTGGATTTATATAAAACATGTTTAAAACTTCGCTTAAAGTGGATTTATACAAAACATGTTGAAAAGTTTGCGTTAAATGGATTTGAAAATAATTGTAAAAAGACGTGTAAGGATTGCTTTAAATTTAAGTTTACAAATTGTTTTATTACTTTCTTACAGCAAAATAACTTTTACATTACCTTGATAAACAATATCATTTGATTTAAAACTTATAATTAAATTTTTTTTTTGGATCAAAATCTGTGCATTTGCGACCTCATTAAATGCATTTTTTATGCTATATCATTAGAAAGAAAGATTTTACATTTCATTTTAGTTTTATTAGTATTAGGTGTATGATGTCTTATGGAACAAAAAAACTCGATTAAATATTGTAAAGATTTATACACAAAACCTAATCTCAAAATGTAGATCCACTTTAAGTGCTGTTTTGTACAGTGACGAAATATACATGATCAAAATAACAATCACTTAAACTGAAAATTATGTTTTTAAATCAAAACTCTCTATCCGCCAACCTTTATAGTATCAATAGTCTGATTAGAAAAACTTGCTATTAACTTCTTAACAGCTATAACTTAGTCTAAAAACTAATCGAAAACGTAAAGTGGACTCAAAAAAGTCCACTTTAAGTGAAAGTCCACTTTAAGTTAAGTTTTTACTAATGAAAAGGCCACTTTAAGTCGATCTAACGAAATATATATATATATATATATATATATATATATATATGTATATATATATGTATATATATGTATATATATATTTAACTATATATAGATATATATATATATATATATATATATATATATATATATATATATATATATATATATATATATATATATATAACTATAAGGTAAGTGTGGGTATTAAGGCCCGGCGGGTAATAAGGCCCACTAATCCAAACTTAGGGAAAAATAAATTGTGAAACTTTTTTTCGACATTAAAATATTAGAGTTATCTGGTTTTATCACTGGCAGCAAAAAAAAATCAGCATTTCTTTACATTTTCATTTTTTTAGGTGGGCCTTAATACCCATACTTACCTTATATATATATATCTATATATATATATATATATATATATAACTATATATATATATAAATATATATATATATATATATATATATACAAACATATATATATGTATATATATATGTATATAAAATATATTTTTTGAGTTCAAAATAATTTTTAAGCTGAAAAGTGTAGTTTTATATTGTTTTTTAAAATCCTTGAGCCTTTCTAAAATAAAAATAAAAAGTGTCAAAATTGAACGTAAATTGAACATATTCCTTGACTAAACTTAGTTTTTATTCTGGTTTAAGAATGACGTTTTTATTACGCATATTGATTTATTCTTTAATTTTATAAAATTCAAATTGTGAAAAGATATTGTTTGTGTGCGAGACTTACGTAAGAACACAACAAACTAAAAATATTAGGCTGCTTTATTAAGACTATTTATTTCATTTAAAAGAAGAATATCATCATAAAAATGACGACGAAAAATATTATGTCGTGCAACATGTTTCTGTTAACAATAAAGTGGTTATAATTTAGTTTTGCTAACACTACCAAAATCAAATTTAGCATAGTTTAGATGGCTGTGAATAAAAAAGTGGTATAGCTGATTTAAGTATTGTTACAATATGTAAAATAGTTTTACAATGTAAAATAGTTTTACAATGTAAATTAGTTTTACGATGTAAAATAGATTTACAATAAAAAAAAGTTTTCAATAAAAAATTTATTTACAATAAAAAATAATTTACAATGTAAAATAGTTCTACAATGTAAAATAGTTTTACAATGTAAAATAGTTTTACAATGTAAAATAGTTTTACAATGTAAAATAGTTTTACAATGTAAAATAGTTTTACAATGTAAATTAGTTCCACAATGTAAATTAGTTTTACAATAAATAATAGTTTTACAATGCAAAATAGCTTTACAATGTAAAATAGATTAACAATAAAAAATAGTTTTACAATAAAAAATAGTTTTACAATAAAAAATAGTTTTACAATGTAAAATAGTTTAAAATATGTAAAATAGTTTTACAATGTAAAATAGTTTTACAATGTAAAATAGTTTTACAATGTAAAATAGTTTTACAATGTAAAATAGTTTTACAATGTAAATTAGTTCTACAATCAAAATTAGTTTTACAATGCAAAATAGTTTTACAATGTAAAATAGTTTTACAATGTAAAGTAGTTTTACAATGTAAAATAGTTTTACAATGTAAAATAGTTTTACAATGTAAAATAGTTTTACAATGTAAAATATTTTTACAATGTTATATAGTTTTACAATGTAAAATAGTTTTACAATGTAAATTAGTTCTACAATGTAAATTAGTTTTACAATGCAAAATAGTTTTACAATGCAAAATAGTTTTACAATGTAAAGTAGTTTTACAATGTAAAATAGTTTAACAATGTAAAATAGTTTTACAATGTTAAATAGTTTTACAATGTTAAATAGTTTTACAATGTAAAATAGTTTTACAATGTAAAATAATTTTACAATGTAAAATGGTTTTACAATGTAAACTAGTTTTACAATGAAAATAGTATTACAATGTAAAATAGATTTACGATAAAAAATAGTTTTACAATAACAAATAATTTTACAATGTAAATTAGTTCCACAATGTAAATTAGTTTTACAATGCAGAATAGTTTTACAATGTAAAATAGTTTTACAATGTAAAGTTATTTTACAATGTAAAATAGTTTAACAATGTAAAATAGTTTTACAATGTAAAATAATTTTACAATGTAAAATAGTTGTAGAATGTATAATAGTTTTACAATGTAAATTAGTTTTACAATGTAAAATAGATATACCACAAAAAATAGTTTTACAATGAAAAATAGTTTTACAATAAAAAATAGTTTTACTATGTAAAATAGTTTAACAGTGTAATATAGTTTTATAATGTAGAATAGTTTTACAATGTAAAATAGGTTTACAATGTAAAATAGTTTAACAATGTAATTTCGTTCTACAATGTAAATTAGTTTTACAATGCAAAATAGTTTTACAATGCAAAATAGTTTTACAATTTAAAGTAGTTTTACAATATAAATTAGTTTTACAATGTAAATTAGTTTTACAATGCAAAATAGTTTTACAATGTAAAATAGTTTCACAATGTAAAATGGTTTTACAATGTAAAATAGTTTTTCAATGTAAATTAGTTTTACAATGTAAAATAGTTTTACAATGTAAAACAGATATACAATAAAAAATAGTTTTACAATAAAAATAGTTTTACAATGTAAAATAGTTTTACAATGTAAATTAGTTTTACAATGTAAAATAGTTTTACAATGTAAAATAGTTTTACAATGTAAATTAGTTTTACAATGTAAATTAGTTTTACAATACAAAATAGTTTTTTAATGTAAAATAGTTTTACAATGCAAAGTAGTTTTACAATGTAAAATAGTTTTACAATGTAAAACAGATTTACAATAAAAAATAGTTTTGAATTAAAAATAGTTTTACTATGAAAAATAGTTTTACAGTGTAAAATAGTTTTAAAATGTAAAATAGATTTACAATGTAAAATAGTTTAAAAATGTAAAATGATTTTACAATGTTGAGTAGTTTTACAATGTAAGTTAGTTCCATAATGTAAATTAGTTTTACAATGCAATATAGTTTTACAATGTAAAATAGTTTTACAATGTTAAGTAGTTTTACAATGTAAAATAGCTTTACAATGTAAAATAGTTTTACAATTTAAAATAGTTTTACAATGTAAAATAGTTTTACAATGTAAAATAGTTTTACAATGTAAAATATTTTTACAATGTTATATAGTTTTACAATGTAAAATAGTTTTACAATGTAAATTAGTTCTACAATGTAAATTAGTTTTACAATGCAAAATAGTTTTACAATGCAAAATAGTTTTACAATGTAAAGTAGTTTTACAATGTAAAATAGTTTAACAATGTAAAATAGTTTTACAATGTTAAATAGTTTTACAATGTTAAATAGTTTTACAATGTAAAATAGTTTTACAATGTAAAATAATTTTACAATGTAAAATGGTTTTACAATGTAAACTAGTTTTACAATGAAAATAGTATTACAATGTAAAATAGATTTACAATAAAAAATAGTTTTACAATAACAAATAATTTTACAATGTAAATTAGTTCCACAATGTAAATTAGTTTTACAATGCAGAATAGTTTTACAATGTAAAATAGTTTTACAATGTAAAGTTATTTTACAATGTAAAATAGTTTAACAATGTAAAATAGTTTTACAATGTAAAATAATTTTACAATGTAAAATAGTTGTAGAATGTATAATAGTTTTACAATGTAAATTAGTTTTACAATGTAAAATAGATATACCACAAAAAATAGTTTTACAATGAAAAATAGTTTTACAATAAAAAATAGTTTTACTATGTAAAATAGTTTAACAGTGTAATATAGTTTTATAATGTAGAATAGTTTTACAATGTAAAATAGGTTTACAATGTAAAATAGTTTAACAATGTAATTTCGTTCTACAATGTAAATTAGTTTTACAATGCAAAATAGTTTTACAATGCAAAATAGTTTTACAATTTAAAGTAGTTTTACAATATAAATTAGTTTTACAATGTAAATTAGTTTTACAATGCAAAATAGTTTTACAATGTAAAATAGTTTCACAATGTAAAATGGTTTTACAATGTAAACATAGTTTTTCAATGTAAATTAGTTTTACAATGTAAAATAGTTTTACAATGTAAAACAGATATACAATAAAAAATAGTTTTACAATAAAAATAGTTTTACAATGTAAAATAGTTTCACAATGTAAATTAGTTTTACAATGTAAAATAGTTTTACAATGTAAAATATTTTTACAATGTAAATTAGTTTTACAATGTAAATTAGTTTTACAATACAAAATAGTTTTTTAATGTAAAATAGTTTTACAATGTAAAGTAGTTTTACAATGTAAAATAGTTTTACAATGTTAAGTAGTTTTACAATGTAAAATAGCTTTACAATGTAAAATAGTTTTACAATTTAAAATAGTTTTACAATGTAAAATAGTTTTACATTGTAAAATAGATTTACAATAAAAAATAGTTTTACAATAAAAATTAGTTTTACAATAAAAAATAGTTTTACAATGTAATATAGTTCTACAATGTAAAATAGTTTAAAATGTAAAGTATTTTTACAATGTAAAATAGTTTTACAATAAAAAATAGTTTTACAGAGTAAAATAGTTTTACAATGTAAAATAGTTTTACAATATAAGTAGTTTTACAATGTAAAATAGTTTTACAATGTAAAATAGTTTTACAATGTAAAATAGTTTTACAATGTAAAATAGTTTTACAATGTAAAACAGTTTTACAATGTAAAATAGTTTTACAATGTAAATTAGTATTACAATGTAAAATAGATTTACAATAAAAATAGTTTTACAATGAAAAATAGTTTTACAATTATAATAGTTTTACAATGTAAAATAGTTTTACAATGTAAAATAGTTTTACAATGTAAAATAGTTTTACAATGTTAAGTATTTTTACAATGTAAAATAGTTTTACAATATAAAATAGTTTTACAATGTAAATTAGTTTTACAATGTAAAAAAGATTTACAATAAAAAATAGTTTTACAATAAAAAATAGTTTTACCATAAAAAATAGTTTTACAATGTAAAATAGTTTTACAATGTAAAATAGTTTTACAATGTAAAACAGTTTTACAATGTAAAATAGTTTTACAATGTAAATTAGTATTACAACAAAAAATAGATTTACAATAAAAATAGTTTTACAATGAAAAATAGTTTTACAATTAAAATAGTTTTACAATGTAAATTAGTTTTCCGATGTAAAATAGTTTTACAATGTAAAATAGTTTTACAATGTAAAATAGTTTTACAATGTAAAACAGTTTTACAATGTAAAATAGTTTTACAATGTAAATTAGTATTACAATGTAAAATACATTTACAATAAAAATAGTTTTACAATGAAAAATAGTTTTACAATAAAATAGTTTTACAATGTAAAATAGTTTTACAATGTAAAATAGTTTTACAATGTTAAGTATTTTTACAATGTAAAATAGTTTTACAATATAAATCAGTTTTACAATGTAAATTAGTTTTACAATGTAAAAAAGATTTACAATAAAAAATAGTTTTACAATAAAAAATAGTTTTACCATAAAAAATAGTTTTACAATGTAAAATAGTTTTACAATGTAAAATAGTTTTACAATAAAAATAGTTTTACAATGTGAAGTTGTTTTACAATGTAAAATAGTTTTACAATGTAAAGTAGTTATACAATGTAAAATGGTTTTACAATGTAAAATAGTTTTACAATGTAAAAAAGTTTTACAATGTAAAATAGTTTTAAAATGTAAAAAAGTTTTACAATGTAAAATAGTTTTATAATGTAAAATAGTTTCACAATGTGAAATAGTTTTACAATGTAAAATAGTTTTACAATTAAAATTAGTATTTTAATGTCAAATAGATATACAATAAAAATAGTTTTACAATAAAAAATAGTTTTACAATTAAAATAGTTTTATTATGTAAAACAGTTCTACAATGTAAAATAGTTTTACAATGTAATGTACTTTTATAATGTAAAATAGTTTTACAATGAAAATATTTTAAAAATTAAAATTAGTTTTACAATGTAAAATAGATTTACAATATAAAATAGTTTTACAATAAAAAATAGTTTTACAATAAAAAATAGTTTTACAATGTAAAATAGTTTTACAATAGAAAATAGTTTTTTTATGTAAATTAGTTTTACAATGTAAAGTAGTTTTACAATGTAAAATAGTTTTACAATGTAAAATTGTTTTACAATGTAAAATAGTTTTACAAATTAAAATAGTTTTACAATGTAAAGTAGTTTTACAATGTAAAAAAGTTTTACAATGTAAAATAATTTTACAATGAAAAATGGTTTTACAATAAAAAAATAGTATTAAAATGTAAAATAGTTTTACAATGTAAAATAGTTTTAAAATGTAAAATAGTTTTACAATGCAAAATAGTTTTACAGTGTAAAATAATTTTACAATGATAAATAGTTTTACAATGTAAAATAGTTTTACAATTTAAAATAATTTTACAATGTAAAATAGTTTTACAATGTAAAATAGTTTTACAATGTAAAATAGTTTTACAATGTAAAATAGTTTTACAATGTAAAATAGTTTTACAATGTAAAATAGTTTTACAATGTAAAATAGTTTTACAATGTAAATTAGTATTACAATGTAAAATAGATTTACATTAAAAATAATTTTACAATAAAAAATAGTTTTACAATTAAAATAGTTTCACAATGTAAAATAGTTTTACAATGTAAAATAGTTTTACAATGTAAAATAGTTTTACAATGAAAATTAGTATTACAATGTAAAATAGATTTACATTAAAATTAATTTTACAATAAAAAATAGTTTTACAATTAAAATAGTTTTACAATGTAAAATAGTTTTACAATTTAAAATAGTTTTACAATGTAAAATAGTTTTACAATGTATATTAGTATTACAATGTAAAATGGATTTACAATAAAAATAGTTTTACAATGAAAAATAGTTTTACAATTAAAATAGTTTTACAATGAAAAATAGTTTTACTAATAAAATAGTTTTACAATGTAAAATAGTTCTACAATGTAAAATAGTTTTACAATGTAAAGTATTTTTACAATGTAAAATAGTTTTACAATTTAAAATAGTTTTACAATGTAAATTAGTTTAACAATGTAAAATAGATTTACAATAAAAAATAGTTTTACCATAAAAAATAGTTTTACAATGTAAAATAGTTTTACAATGTAAAATAGTTTTACAATGTAAAATAGTTTTACAATGTAAAATAGTTATACAATGTAAAATGGTTTTACAATGTAAAATAGTTTTACAATGTAAAATAGTTTTACAATGTAAATTAGTTTTACAATGTAAAATAGTTTTACAATTAAAATTAGTATTTTAATGTCAAATAGGTTTACAATAAAAATAGTTTTACAATGAAAAATAGTTTTACAATTAAAATAGTTTTATTATGTAAAATAGTTCTACAATGTAAAATAGTTTTACAATGTAATGTACTTTTATAATGTAAAATAGTTTAACAATGAAAATAGTTTTACAATGTAAATTAGTTTTAAAATGTAAAATATATTTACAATATAAAATAGTTTTATAATAAAAAATAGTTTTACAATGTAAATTGGTTTTACAATGTAATATAGTTTTACAATGTAAAGTAGTTTTACAATGTAAAATAGTTTTACAATGTAAAATAGTTTTACAATGTAAAATAGTTTTCAATGTAAAATAGTTTTACAATGTAAAATAGTTTTACAATGTAAAATAGTTTTACAATGTAAATTAGTTCTACAATGTAAATTAGTTTCACAATGCAAAATAGTTTTACAATGCAAATTAGTTTTACAATTTAAAGTAGTTTTACAATGTAAAATAGTTTTACAATGTAAAATAGTTTTACAATGTAAAGTAGTTTTACAATGTAAAATAGTATTACAATGTAAAATAGTTTTACAATGTAAAACAGTTTTACAATGTAAAATGGTTTTACAATGTAAACTAGTTTTACAATAAAAATAGTATTACAATGTAAAATAGATTTACAATAAAAAATAGTTTTACAATAACAAATAGTTTTACAATGTAAATTAGTTTTACAGTGTAAATTAGTTCCACAATATAAATTAGTTTTACAATGCAGAATAGTTTTACAATGTCAAATAGTTTTACAATGTAAATTTGTTTTACAATGTAAAATAGTTTAACAATGTAAAATAGTTTTACAATGTAAAATAATTTTACAATGAAAAATGGTTTTACAATAAAAAATAGTTTTAAAATGTAAAATAGTTTTAAAATGTAAAATAGTTTTACAATGTAAAGTAGTTTTACAATGTAAAAAAGTTTTACAATGTAAAATAATTTCACAATTAAAAATGGTTTTACAATAAAAAAATAGTATTAAAATGTAAAATAGTTTTACAATGTAAAATAGTTTTAAAATGTAAAATAGTTTTACAATGCAAAATAGTTTTACAGTGTAAAATAATTTTACAATGATAAATAGTTTTACAATGTAAAATAGTTTTACAATTTAAAATAATTTTACAATGTAAAATAGTTTTACAATGTAAAATAGTTTTACAATGTAAAATAGTTTTACAATGTAAAATAGTTTTACAATGTAAAATAGTTTTACAATGTAAAATAGTTTTACAATGTAAAATAGTTTTACAATGTAAATTAGTATTACAATGTAAAATAGATTTACATTAAAAATAATTTTACAATAAAAAATAGTTTTACAATTAAAATAGTTTCACAATGTAAAATAGTTTTACAATGTAAAATAGTTTTACAATGTAAAATAGTTTTACAATGTAAATTAGTATTACAATGTAAAATAGATTTACATTAAAAATAATTTTACAATAAAAAATAGTTTAACAATTAAATTAGTTGTACAATGTAAAATAGTTTTACAATTTAAAATAGTTTTACAATGTAAAATAGTTTTACAATGTAAAATAGTTTTACAATGTATATTAGTATTACAATGTAAAATAGATTTACAATAAAAATAGTTTTACAATTAAAAAATAGTTTTACAATTAAAATAGTTTTACCATGAAAAATAGTTTTACAATTAAAATAGTTTTACAATGTAAAATAGTTCTACAATG